>NW_027211759.1:667500-797500 GCF_022749685.1 Semicossyphus pulcher
GGTGAGCCCCCCCGGCAGAGTTAAGTGGTCTGACAGTTTATTACCCACCATCAGGGCTTCACTTTTACCCCAGTTGACTTTTGCAGATGACATCTTGTTAAAAAAGTCCACATTCTGTTTTAAAATATCAATATCTGTCTGTTTGTTGGTTAAAACCATGATGTCATCTGCATAAGCCGTGACTTTAAAAGTGGAGGGACAGCCTGGGAAGGACACACCTGAGAGCTCTCTCCTGAGCTTGTGAAGCAGAGGCTCAATGGAGAGAGAATACAGCATGCCCGACAGCGAGCAGCCCTGCCTGACCCCCCTCTGGACATTAAAAGGTGCAGCCAGACCGCCATTGATTTTCAGTATACTCGCAATGTCACGGTACAGGACCTGTATCCTGGCTATGAACCCTGGGCTGAACCCAAACGCACTGAGCGTGTGCCACAGGTACTGGTGTTCAACCCGGTCGAAAGCCTTTTCCTGGTCTATAGAAATCAGACCAGTATCCTCAGCCAACGAGCCAGAGACCTCCACAACATGCCGAATCAGAGTGACGTTGTCACTGATGAGCCTGCCGGGCACACAGTAGGTCTGGTCGATGTGGACCACCTCACTCATCACGTGTCTCAGCCTGGACGCCAAAGCCTTGGACAGTATCTTATAGTCCCCACAGAGCAGGGACACAGGCCTCCAGTTCTTCAGCTCCTGTAAGTCTCCCTTTTTAGGCAGCAGGGTTATGATCGCCCTCCTGCAGCTCAGCGGGAGCAGCCCAGTCCTTAGACTTGCCTGAATGACCTCTAACAGGTCTTCACCAATCACGGCCCAGAAGGATTTATAAAAGTCAACCGGGAGACCATCTATCCCCGGCGCTTTCCCATTCTGCAGGCTCATGGCAGCAGCGTACAGCTCATTCAGGGACAGTTCAGATTCTAGCAGTGTGTTGGACTCCTCCGTCACCTGAGGTAGACCATCATAAAAACGACCAGCCAGCTCTGCGTCCTCCACAAACTCCTTCTGAAACAGCTCCTTGTAGAAGGAGGTGGCGTAGCTCCTGATCGCAGAGCTGTCTGTCACTGTGGATCCACTCTCAGAGCGCAGAGAGTGGATGATCTTCCTCTGACCGTTTCTTTTCTCCAGGCTGAAGAAGAACTGGGAGGGGGCGTCCATCTGAGAGGAGCTCATGAACCTGGACCGAACCAGAGCCCCCTGTGCTGTGATGCCCAGCAGGTTGGCTAGAGCAGCCTTTTTAGCTTTCAGGGCCTCAACGTGCCCCTGATCTCCTGTAGAATCTACCAGACTCTGGAGCTCTACCACCTCAGTCTCCAGGTCACTCAGACAGCGGGCCATGTGCTTGGTGACGTTGCTAGTATACTGTTGACAAAACTGTCTGACCTGGACTTTTCCAAAGTCCCACCAGCGCTGCACTGAGGGAAAAGCAGCCTTGCTGTTTCTGTGCGTCTTCCATAAATAAGTAAAAGCCTCTCTAAAACAATGATCCTTTAAAAGCCCAGTGTTAAAATGCCAGTATGCACTGGTCACCTTCACATTCTGGATAAAAAAGGAGCAGTGAACGAGACAGTGATCAGTAAAACCCACAGGAGAGATAAGACAGGACTTAAAGATGCTAAAATGATGTTTAAAACAGTAAAAGCGATCGAGTCTGGCCAGAGACAGCAGATTATCTCTGCAGTGGCTCCAGCTGTACTGCCTGCTGTCTCTGTTCACACCTCTCCACACATCTTTTAACTCATACGCCTCCACCAGACGCCTGAGCCTGGCCGCTGAGGCTGGGTGAGGCTCCAGGTGATTCCTATCTAAAACTGCATTTTCAGTGCAATTAAAATCCCCCCCCAGGAATAAAAACTCGTCAGCACAACTGTTAAGAACATCACCTAAAACATCTAAAAAACCCATCCTCTCAGAAGCTAAAACCGGAGCATAAACATTCACTAAAACCAGCTTCACATTTTCATATTGCACTTTAACCTTTAGGATATGGCCACACATGATCTCCTCCACGTCCACAGCAGAGGGGGTGAACCTCTGCGAGAACAGCACAGCGACCCCCCCGCTGTTAGACAACTTATGGCTGAGGATCACCTGCCCAGGCCACTCCTTCTTCCAGTCAGCCTCATTGTCACTGTCACTGTGAGTCTCCTGCACAAAGACTATGTCTAAGTGTTTAAAATCAATCAGTTTAAAAAGAGAGGCTCTCTTCACGTCACTTCTTGCTCCATTTATGTTTAAAGACCCAATGTTGATGTCAGCCATGGAGAGGAAGAGACTTAACAAACACACACACAGAGCCAGCACGAGGAGACAGATTCTGGGTTTAGTCATCATCTTCAGTCAGCTGGGCTTTGACTTTGGTCACCATTTTCTTGAGTCTGTACACCTCCTGCTCACTGAAAGCGTCTTCTTCCTTTCTCAGACGCACAACAGATTTGACAAAC
Organism: Semicossyphus pulcher; assembly: GCF_022749685.1. Classification (NCBI taxonomy): domain Eukaryota; kingdom Metazoa; phylum Chordata; class Actinopteri; order Labriformes; family Labridae; genus Semicossyphus; species Semicossyphus pulcher. The sequence goes on from NW_027211759.1 coordinate 669,942, forward strand.
CCTCTGAGATCAGGGAAAAACTGATCTATTTTCACCCTCTGACCTTTAGTTTCCAGGAGAAACTTTTTAATTTTCTCCAGAGAGTAGCACACAATGGACTCCTCCTGTGAAGGAGTCCACTCACACTCCTCATCAGACAGATCCTCCTGCACCTTTTTAGCCTTAGAGCTGCTCTGCTCCTTATCAAGGTTCTTTCTCTTATTACTTTTGTTCAACAGTTCATCCTCACACATGCGTTCATCTATCTGAGCATCACTCACAGCGCTGCAGCTCTCGACATTTTCTTTACACTTTTCCTTTTCTGTCTGTTTGGTTTTACCTGCTTCCACACTGCTCTGCACGATTTCTACATGTTTCACTGTCTTACCTTGATCCTGAGTCACATTCAGCTCTCCGTCCTCCATGTCCTCCGCTCCGTCCCGCACCTCCTCCGTAGTCCTAGACAAGCCGAGAAATCCCGACCCGACCGCGGTCCGAGCCGCACCGGACTCGTCCGGCTCAGCCGATGGCCCGGCCGACGGCTCAGCCGAAACGCCGCCCCCCGGCGGACCGGCGCCGTCCGGCGCACCCGCGCCGCCGGAGGTCGACGCCGCCGGAGGTCGACGCCGAACCGCCGGAGGACGCCGCCCCCGCGCCGCCAGAGGACGCCGCCGAACCGCCGCCCATTTGCCGCGCACCAGCTCCAGGACAAGCTCAAACCAGGTGTCCCTCCGCCCCGCAGCCAAAACACTTCATTGTTTCAGAAGTGGCGAACACGTTGTAGGCGAATCCATCCACTCTGAAACTGAACGTTAGGTTCAGGTCTTTGCTGCTATCTTTTAATAACATAAAAACCTGTCTACGGTGACAGACGACGTGCTTCAGCTGGGACGATTTGCAGCCCAGTAGAACCATCTTAATTGGAGACACGAGCTGCCCGTAGCGTGATAGCTCTTTAGCTAAGTCATCATTTCTGATGAACGGGGGGGCGTTAGAAATCATGACTTTTTTCGCCGGGTTTGATAACGGGAGGACGGGGGTGAATGTGCCGCGGATCACTACTCCTTCCTCCACTACCTGCTCTGCTTTAATCACCTGGTCTAAAAAGATGACTATGGCGCCGTTCATCCGGGAGGCCGACTTGACACTGTCGAAACCAACAGCCTCCCCGACAGCATAGCTGGCCTCCTCCACCGAGAAGCCCCCACCCGACAGCAGCTTCACACCGTGTCGGCGTGTGAGCTTCTCCAGCTCGGCATGGCTGCCGACAACCGGCATACTGCCTAGCTGCCGACACCCCTACCTGCAAACTCACCTGTCTTACCTAGTCTCACCTGTTCTTCCACTAAAAAACACAAAAGAAACAACTAAACTATTAAACTGAGACTAACAATAACAATTAAACAAGAGATAAAGATAGAAAATAATCAAATCTCCAAACGCTCTCCGACCAACACGCTCACTCCCACCATGCGCTCTGACAGAGACAGAGAGGGAGAGAGAGAGAGAGAGAGAGAGAGAGAGAGAGAGAGAAGTTTGGTGTGTCAGATCCCCCCAGCAGTCTAAACCTATAGCAGCATAACTCTGGGCTGGTCCCAGCCTGAGCCAGGCCTAACTATAAGCTTTATCAAAGAGGAAAGTTTGAACTCTTAAAAGAAGAGAGGGTGTCTGCCTCCCGGACCCTGACTGGTAGATTGTTCCAGAGGAGGGGGGCCTGGTAATTGAAGGCTCTACTTCCAACACTACTCTTAGAGACTTTAGGTACCACAAGCAGGCCTGCATCCTGGGAGCGCAATGTTCTAGAGGGGTAATATGGCACTATGAGCTCTTTAAGATATGTTGGTGCCTGACCATTAAGAGCTTTGTAAGTAAGAAGAAGGATTTTAAATTCTATTCTAGATTTTACAGGAAGCCAGTGCAGAGAGGCTAATACAGGAGAGATGTGACCTCTCTTCCTAGTTCTTGTCAGCACACGTGCTGCAGCATTTTGTACCAGCTGCAGAGTTTTTAGTGACTTATTAGGGCAGCCTGATAGTAACGAGTTACAATAATCCAACCTGGAAGTAACGAATGCATGGACGAGTTTTTCTGCATCGTGTTGAGACAGGATGTGTCTGATGTTTGTTGCGAAGATGAAAGAAGGCTGTCCTTGATATTTGTTTTATGTGGGAGATGAAGGACATATCCTGATCAAACAGAACTCCCAGATTCCTAACAGTAGTGCTGGATGCCAGGCTGATGCCATCTAGGGCAGCTATATCATTAGAGAAAGAATCTCTAAGGTGTTTTGGGCCGAGCACAATAACTTCAGTTTGTCTGAATTAAGTAGCAGAAAGTTTCTAGTCATCCAGATCTTTATGTCCTTAAGGCATGCTTCTAGTTTAGATAGCTGATTGGTTTCATCTGGCTTCATAGATAAGTATAATTGAGTATCATCTGCATAACAATGAAAATTAATGGAGTGTTTCCTCATGATATTACCCAGAGGAAGCATATATAAGGTAAAAAGAATCGGTCCGAGCACAGAACCTTGTGGAACTCCATGACTAACTTTGGTGTGCATAGAGGACACATCATGAACATTAACAAACTGAGATCGATCTGATAGATAAGATTTAAACCAACTTAGTGCAGATCCTGTAATGAACATTAGCTGTTCTAGTCTCTGTAACAGGATGTGATGGTCTATCGTGTCGAAAGCGGCACTAAGATCTAACAGGACGAGTACAGAGAGAAGTCCTCTGTCTGAAGCAGGAAGTAGATCATTTGAAACTCGCACAAGGGCTGTCTCAGTGCTGTGGTGGACTCTAAATCCTGACTGAAAGTCCTCAAATAAACTGTTGTTATGAAGAAAGTCACATAATTGATTAGCGACTGCTTTCTCAAGGATCTTTGAGATAAAAGGAAGGTTAGATATAGGTCTATAGTTAGCTAAGGTGCCTGAATCTAGGGTAGGCTTTTTAAGAAGTGGCTTAATTACAGCTAGTTTAAAAGGCTGGGGTACATAGCCCGTCGATAAAGACATATTGATCATATCTAGTAAAGAAGTGCTGATTGAGGGAAAGACTTCCTTAAGCAGCTTGGTTGGAATCGGGTCTAAAAGACAGGTTGATGGTTTAGATGAAGATATCAGAGAATTTAGCTCAGGAAGGTCAATTGGAGAGAAACAGTCAAGGTAAACATCAGGTTTTTGAGCAGTTTCCAAAGATACATCTGCACCAGGTAACGGCAGGAGGTTACAGAGTCTCTAATCTTTAGGATTTTGTCATTAAAGAAGCTCATGAAATCATCACTGCTGAGGCCTATAGGAATACTTGGCTCAGTGGAGCTGTGACTCTCTGTCAGCCTGGCTACAGTGCTGAAAAGGTACCTGGGATTGTTTTTATTTTCTTCTATGAGGGAGGAGTAGTAGACACCTCGAGCATGCCGTAGGGCCTTCCTGTATTTATTAAGACTATTTTGCCAGAGTAAACGAGGCTCTTCTGTTTTGGTGGATCGCCACATTCTTTCAAATTTACGCGACATTTGCTTCAAGTTACGAGTTTCTGAATCATACCATGGAGCTAGCCTCTGTCGTTTAATAATCTTCTTTTTTAAGGGGGCAATCGAGTCTAGAGTACTTCTCAGCAAACCTGCAGTACTATCAACAAACTGATCAAGCTGAGAGGGACTAACATTAGCATCAGAGCTTTCTGTAGTAAACAGATGTGGTAAAGAATTGTTTCATTAAATTTAGCTACAGTCCTATCAGACAAACATCTTGTGAGTACATTTTTGTTAACTGGAGAGTAGTCGGTTAACAGGACATCGAATGTTACTAAATAGTGATCTGATAAAAGAGGATTTTGTGGGAAGACAATTAAGTTTTCGGTTTCAAGGCCATAAGCTAGAACAAGGTGGAGGGTGTGGTTAAAGCGGTGAGTAGGCTGGTTTACACTTTGAGTGAAACCAATAGAGTCCAAAAGGGACATAAATGCCATGCTAAGACTATCATTATCAACATCTACATGAATATTGAAGTCCCCTACAATAATTATTTGATCTGAACTCAGGACTAAATCTGATAAAAACTCTGAGAATTCAGTTAGAAAATCAGAGTATGCGCCAGGAGGGCGGTATACTATCACAAATAAAACAGGCTGTAAAGTTTTACAGGCTGGGTGTGAAAAACTCAGAACAAGGCTTTCAAAAGAGCTGAAACTAAGTTTGGGTCGAGGGACACTGCCCAGCTTCGGACAGTATGTGATCTGAACAAGGGGGGGCAGAGGACCTTGGACTTGCTGTATGCTAACGCAAAGGACGCATACATCTCCTCCTGCCTGTGGCCATCAAACTCTACAGCTCTTCCCTCTGAGTGTCTGACACACAGACACCTGTTGTGAACTGGATAGTTAGCAATAATTCAACTGCACAATATGTTGACATAAATACTGCCTTACCCTGGACTGTTCATTTGAAAATGCTACCATACCTCATGAGGAATTCACCACTCTCCTCACACACTGCTCCTCACTAGCCTCCTCTCGAAACAAACTCCAAACCAGCTCATAACACCCCCTAGTCCATGGCTCATTGAGGTCATTAGAGAGCAAAGGGCAGGGCTCAGGGCAGCAGAGAGAAAATGGCGTAAATCCAGACAGTCCACTGACCTCAGTGACTACCATTAACAACAAACTGCTAAGACTACTTATTATTGAAACAAGATCTGTGGTGCCACTGATGTACGAACAATGGTTTTGGCTTTTAACGGTATAATAAGTTGGATTTTCCCAGAAAAATAAAATATAGACTTTTACAAATATAATCTAAATCATCACGTCTGGGCCTCTATACATGTATGTGTGTGTGAGTGTGTGCAGACCCTTGTGAGACCCTTCCCTCTGCATCTATTCTGTTGTTTTGCTTTGCACGGGATGTTTTCAGGAGGGGCGCTGTCGTGGTTCCCTGAGCCAATCACAGCGTACAGGTGAGTGTGGGAGTGGTTCCAGTTAGCAGCTGGGCCCTGTTCAGAGCGGCAAACATGGTGTGAGAGAGCGATACAGAGTTGGCCTTCTTTCTGTTGGACAGGTAGGTGCCTCAAACCGGGTAGGACAAGCTAACCGGCGGTTAGCATGCTAGTGCAACGATAACCGGTGGTTGGCATGCTAAAGGAAAGGTAACAGTGATGCTGATGGTGCTAGCTCGGCGGGGTGGGAGTGTTCTCGCACAAAAGAGTGAGAATGAGCTTGTGGTGATGAAGAGCGCAGGAGGCGGGGCCCAGTTTGAAGGGGTACTGCAGGAATATGGGGCACATGGGCCATTGCTACAAGCCATCCGGTCTCTGTGTTACCAAAGTGAGAGCTGTGTCTGCCTCCTCGGCACACAGTCAAACACGTTCTTAGTGCGTGTTGGCCTCTGCCAGGGTCCCTTGTCACCGATTCGATTCCAAACTCTGATACTGTACGTTTTTTGTACTCACCAATATCCTGCACATCTGTAATTACACCTGTTGTACATATTTTGTATTATATGTATTGTCTTTCATTTCTTTCATATATATATATTACATATACATATTCATATATATTCTTATTGCCTATTCTTTTACATATTTTTATTCTAGTTCTGTGTTAATTGTCATGCACCAAAACACCAAAATAAATTACTTGTATGTGTGAACTTACTTGGCAATAAACCCCGATTCTGATTCCGCTTGTGATCTTCATGGACAGGATCTCAAGGCGCAGCCGGGGGGAGGAGGGTTTCCAGTTTGGGGACCTCAGGATTTCATCTCTGCTTTTTGCAGATGATGTGGTCCTGTTGGCTTCATCAAGCTGGGACCTCCAGCAGGCATTTGGGTGGTTTGCAGCTGAATGTGAAGTGGTTGGGATGCGAGTCAGCACCTCCACGTCTGAGGCCATGGTTCTCTGCTGGAAAACGGTGGATTGCTCACTCTGGGTGGGGAGAAAGTCTCTGCTTGCAGCGAAGGAGTTAAAGTAACTCGGGGTCTTGACCATGAGTTAGGGTAAAATGGATCGTGAGATTGACAGGCGATCGGTGCAGCATCAGCAGTAATGCGGCCGTTGTACTGGACCGATGGTAAAGAGGGAGCTGAGCCTGAAACCAAAACTTTGGATTTACCCGTCGATCTATGTTCCAACAATCACCTGTGCTCTTGAGCATTGGGTAGTGACCAAAAGACTGAGATACGATACGTGGATAGGACTTAGCACTTAGAGATAGGCTAAGGAGCTCAGACATCTGGAGGGGGTAGAGCTTATTCCTTCGTATCGAAAGGAGCCAGTTGAAGTGGTTTGGGCATCTGATCAGGATGCCTCCTGGGCGCCTCCCTGTGGAGGTTTACCAGGCACGTCCAACTGGGAACGCCTCGGGATCCCCCAGGAGGAACTGGAAAGCGTTGCTGGGGAGAGGGACACCGGGGTCACCTTGCTGAGCCTGCTGCCACCGTGACCCTGCCCCGGATAAGCGGAAGATAATGGATGGATGGAAAGTTTACTTTTTTTTGGTTTGTTTCTATTTTAATACTTTTGTCTACATTAGCTCATTTCCTTTTAAATGTTTCAGATATTTAAAGGTAAATGTTTAAACGTGTTTTTATTGGCTTCAGATATTTAAAGGTAAATGTTTAAATGTGTTTTTATTGGCTTCAGATATTTAAAGGTAAATGTTTAAACGTGTTTTTATTGGCTTCAGATATTTAAAGGTAAATGTTTAAATGTGTTTTTATCCTTTTCAGATATTTAAAGGTAAATGTTTAAACGTGTTTTTATTGGCTTCAGATATTTAAAGGTAAATGTTTAAACGTGTTTTAATTGTCTTCAGATATTTAAAGGTAAATGTTTAAATGTGTTTTAATTGTCTTCAGATATTTAAAGGTAAATGTTTAAATGTGTTTTAATTGTCTTCAGATATTTAAAGGTAAATGTTTAAACGTGTTTTTATTGTCTTCAGATATTTAAAGGTAAATGTTTAAATGTGTTTTAATTGTCTTCAGATATTTAAAGGTAAATGTTTAAACGTGTTTTTATTGTCTTCAGATATTTAAAGGTAAATGTTTAAATGTGTTTTTATCCTTTTCAGATATTTAAAGGTAAATGTTTAAACGTGTTTTAATTGTCTTCAGATATTTAAAGGTAAATGTTTAAACGTGTTTTTATTGTCTTCAGATATTTAAAGGTAAATGTTTAAATGTGTTTTAATTGTCTTCAGATATTTAAAGGTAAATGTTTAAATGTGTTTTTATCCTTTTCAGATATTTAAAGGTAAATGTTTAAATGTGTTTTAATTGTCTTCAGATATTTAAAGGTAAATGTTTAAACGTGTTTTTATTGTCTTCAGATATTTAAAGGTAAATGTTTAAACGTGTTTTTATTGGCTTCAGATATTTAAAGGTAAATGTTTAAACGTGTTTTAATTGTCTTCAGATATTTAAAGGTAAATGTTTAAATGTGTTTTAATTGTCTTCAGATATTTAAAGGTAAATGTTTAAACGTGTTTTTATTGTCTTCAGATATTTAAAGGTAAATGTTTAAATGTGTTTTAATTGTCTTCAGATATTTAAAGGTAAATGTTTAATCGTGTTTTTATTGTCTTCAGATATTTAAAGGTAAATGTTTAAACGTGTTTTTATTGTCTTAATTTATTTAAAGGTAAATGTTTAAATGTGTTTTAATTGTCTTCAGATATTTAAAGGTAAATGTTTAAACGTGTTTTTATTGTCTTCAGATATTTAAAGGTAAATGTTTAAATGTGTTTTAATTGTCTTCAGATATTTAAAGGTAAATGTTTAATTGTGTTTTTATTGTCTTCAGATATTTAAAGGTAAATGTTTAATCGTGTTTTTATTGTCTTCAGATATTTAAAGGTAAATGTTTAAACGTGTTTTTATTGTCTTCAGATATTTAAAGGTAAATGTTTAAATGTGTTTTTATAATCTTCAGATATTTAAAGGTAAATGTTTAAACGTGTTTTTATTGTCTTCAGATATTTAAAGGTAAATGTTTAAATGTGTTTTTATAATCTTCAGATATTTAAAGGTAAATGTTTAAATGTGTTTTTATTGTCTTCAGATATTTAAAGGTAAATGTTTAATTGTGTTTTTATTGTCTTCAGATATTTAAAGGTAAATGTTTAATCGTGTTTTTATTGTCTTCAGATATTTAAAGGTAAATGTTTAAACGTGTTTTTATTGTCTTCAGATATTTAAAGGTAAATGTTTAAATGTGTTTTTATTGTCTTCAGATATTTAAAGGTAAATGTTTAAACGTGTTTTAATTGTCTTCAGATATTTAAAGGTAAATGTTTAAATGTGTTTTATTGTCTTCAGCTATTTAAAGGTAAATGTTTAAATGTGTTTTTATTGTCTTCAGATATTTAAAGGTAAATGTTTAAACGTGTTTTTATAATCTTCAGATATTTAAAGGTAAATGTTTAAACATGTTTTTATTGTCTTAATTTATTTAAAGGTAAATGTTTAAATGTGTTTTAATTGTCTTCAGATATTTAAAGGTAAATGTTTAAATGTGTTTTTATCCCTTTCAGATATTTAAAGGTAAATGTTTAAATGTGTTTTAATTGTCTTCAGCTATTTAAAGGTAAATGTTTAAATGTGTTTTTATCCCTTTCAGATATTTAAAGGTAAATGTTTAAATGTGTTTTAATTGTCTTCAGATATTTAAAGGTAAATGTTTAATCGTGTTTTTATTGTCTTCAGATATTTAAAGGTAAATGTTTAAATGTGTTTTTATAATCTTCAGATATTTAAAGGTAAATGTTTAAACATGTTTTTATTGTCTTAATTTATTTAAAGGTAAATGTTTAAATGTGTTTTAATTGTCTTCAGATATTTAAAGGTAAATGTTTAAATGTGTTTTAATTGTCTTCAGATATTTAAAGGTAAATGTTTAAACGTGTTTTTATTGGCTTCAGATATTTAAAGGTAAATGTTTAAATGTGTTTTTATTGGCTTCAGATATTTAAAGGTAAATGTTTAAACATGTTTTTATTGGCTTCAGATATTTAAAGGTAAATGTTTAAATGTGTTTTTATCCTTTTCAGATATTTAAAGGTAAATGTTTAAACGTGTTTTTATTGGCTTCAGATATTTAAAGGTAAATGTTTAAACGTGTTTTAATTGTCTTCAGATATTTAAAGGTAAATGTTTAAATGTGTTTTAATTGTCTTCAGATATTTAAAGGTAAATGTTTAAATGTGTTTTAATTGTCTTCAGATATTTAAAGGTAAATGTTTAAACGTGTTTTTATTGTCTTCAGATATTTAAAGGTAAATGTTTAAATGTGTTTTAATTGTCTTCAGATATTTAAAGGTAAATGTTTAAATGTGTTTTTATCCTTTTCAGATATTTAAAGGTAAATGTTTAAACGTGTTTTTATTGTCTTCAGATATTTAAAGGTAAATGTTTAAACGTGTTTTTATTGGCTTCAGATATTTAAAGGTAAATGTTTAAACGTGTTTTAATTGTCTTCAGATATTTAAAGGTAAATGTTTAAATGTGTTTTAATTGTCTTCAGATATTTAAAGGTAAATGTTTAAACGTGTTTTTATTGTCTTCAGATATTTAAAGGTAAATGTTTAAATGTGTTTTAATTGTCTTCAGATATTTAAAGGTAAATGTTTAATCGTGTTTTTATTGTCTTCAGATATTTAAAGGTAAATGTTTAAACGTGTTTTTATTGTCTTAATTTATTTAAAGGTAAATGTTTAATTGTGTTTTTATTGTCTTCAGATATTTAAAGGTAAATGTTTAATCGTGTTTTTATTGTCTTCAGATATTTAAAGGTAAATGTTTAAACGTGTTTTTATTGTCTTCAGATATTTAAAGGTAAATGTTTAAATGTGTTTTTATAATCTTCAGATATTTAAAGGTAAATGTTTAAACATGTTTTAATTGTCTTCAGATATTTAAAGGTAAATGTTTAAATGTGTTTTTATCCTTTTCAGATATTTAAAGGTAAATGTTTAAATGTGTTTTAATTGTCTTCAGATATTTAAAGGTAAATGTTTAATCGTGTTTTTATTGTCTTCAGATATTTAAAGGTAAATGTTTAATCGTGTTTTTATTGTCTTCAGATATTTAAAGGTAAATGTTTAATTGTGTTTTTATTGTCTTCAGATATTTAAAGGTAAATGTTTAAACGTGTTTTAATTGTCTTCAGATATTTAAAGGTAAATGTTTAAATGTGTTTTATTGTCTTCAGCTATTTAAAGGTAAATGTTTAAATGTGTTTTTATTGTCTTCAGATATTTAAAGGTAAATGTTTAAACGTGTTTTTATAATCTTCAGATATTTAAAGGTAAATGTTTAAACATGTTTTTATTGTCTTAATTTATTTAAAGGTAAATGTTTAAATGTGTTTTAATTGTCTTCAGCTATTTAAAGGTAAATGTTTAAATGTGTTTTTATCCCTTTCAGATATTTAAAGGTAAATGTTTAAATGTGTTTTAATTGTCTTCAGATATTTAAAGGTAAATGTTTAATCGTGTTTTTATTGTCTTCAGATATTTAAAGGTAAATGTTTAAATGTGTTTTTATAATCTTCAGATATTTAAAGGTAAATGTTTAAACATGTTTTTATTGTCTTAATTTATTTAAAGGTAAATGTTTAAATGTGTTTTAATTGTCTTCAGATATTTAAAGGTAAATGTTTAAATGTGTTTTAATTGTCTTCAGATATTTAAAGGTAAATGTTTAAATGTGTTTTAATTGTCTTCAGATATTTAAAGGTAAATGTTTAAACGTGTTTTTATTGTCTTCAGATATTTAAAGGTAAATGTTTAAATGTGTTTTTATTGTCTTCAGATATTTAAAGGTAAATGTTTAAATGTGTTTTAATTGTCTTCAGATATTTAAAGGTAAATGTTTAATCGTGTTTTTATTGTCTTCAGATATTTAAAGGTAAATGTTTAAACGTGTTTTTATTGTCTTAATTTATTTAAAGGTAAATGTTTAATTGTGTTTTTATTGTCTTCAGATATTTAAAGGTAAATGTTTAATCGTGTTTTTATTGTCTTCAGATATTTAAAGGTAAATGTTTAAACGTGTTTTTATTGTCTTCAGATATTTAAAGGTAAATGTTTAAATGTGTTTTTATAATCTTCAGATATTTAAAGGTAAATGTTTAAACATGTTTTAATTGTCTTCAGATATTTAAAGGTAAATGTTTAAATGTGTTTTTATCCTTTTCAGATATTTAAAGGTAAATGTTTAAATGTGTTTTAATTGTCTTCAGATATTTAAAGGTAAATGTTTAATCGTGTTTTTATTGTCTTCAGATATTTAAAGGTAAATGTTTAATCGTGTTTTTATTGTCTTCAGATATTTAAAGGTAAATGTTTAATTGTGTTTTTATTGTCTTCAGATATTTAAAGGTAAATGTTTAAACGTGTTTTAATTGTCTTCAGATATTTAAAGGTAAATGTTTAAATGTGTTTTATTGTCTTCAGCTATTTAAAGGTAAATGTTTAAATGTGTTTTTATTGTCTTCAGATATTTAAAGGTAAATGTTTAAACGTGTTTTTATAATCTTCAGATATTTAAAGGTAAATGTTTAAACATGTTTTTATTGTCTTAATTTATTTAAAGGTAAATGTTTAAATGTGTTTTAATTGTCTTCAGCTATTTAAAGGTAAATGTTTAAATGTGTTTTTATCCCTTTCAGATATTTAAAGGTAAATGTTTAAATGTGTTTTAATTGTCTTCAGATATTTAAAGGTAAATGTTTAATCGTGTTTTTATTGTCTTCAGATATTTAAAGGTAAATGTTTAATCGTGTTTTTATTGTCTTCAGATATTTAAAGGTAAATGTTTAAATGTGTTTTTATAATCTTCAGATATTTAAAGGTAAATGTTTAAACATGTTTTTATTGTCTTAATTTATTTAAAGGTAAATGTTTAAATGTGTTTTAATTGTCTTCAGATATTTAAAGGTAAATGTTTAAATGTGTTTTAATTGTCTTCAGATATTTAAAGGTAAATGTTTAAATGTGTTTTAATTGTCTTCAGATATTTAAAGGTAAATGTTTAAACGTGTTTTTATTGTCTTCAGATATTTAAAGGTAAATGTTTAAATGTGTTTTTATTGTCTTCAGATATTTAAAGGTAAATGTTTAAACGTGTTTTTATTGTCTTCAGATATTTAAAGGTAAATGTTTAAATGTGTTTTAATTGTCTTCAGATATTTAAAGGTAAATGTTTAAATGTGTTTTAATTGTCTTCAGATATTTAAAGGTAAATGTTTAAATGTGTTTTAATTGTCTTCAGATATTTAAAGGTAAATGTTTAAATGTGTTTTTATCCTTTTCAGATATTTAAAGGTAAATGTTTAAACGTGTTTTTATAATCTTCAGATATTTAAAGGTAAATGTTTAAACATGTTTTTATTGTCTTAATTTATTTAAAGGTAAATGTTTAAATGTGTTTTAATTGTCTTCAGATATTTAAAGGTAAATGTTTAAATGTGTTTTTATCCTTTTCAGATATTTAAAGGTAAATGTTTAAACGTGTTTTTATTGTCTTCAGATATTTAAAGGTAAATGTTTAAACGTGTTTTTATTGTCTTCAGATATTTAAAGGTAAATGTTTAAACGTGTTTTTATTGTCTTCAGATATTTAAAGGTAAATGTTTAAATGTGTTTTAATTGTCTTCAGATATTTAAAGGTAAATGTTTAAATGTGTTTTAATTGTCTTCAGATATTTAAAGGTAAATGTTTAAATGTGTTTTAATTGTCTTCAGATATTTAAAGGTAAATGTTTAAATGTGTTTTTATCCTTTTCAGATATTTAAAGGTAAATGTTTAAACGTGTTTTTATAATCTTCAGATATTTAAAGGGAAAAGTTTGACACTTGCAGTTTTGTTTGTCTTCAGGTGTTTTTTCCAGAATCAGTCGGTTGCAGGGTGAACTGAAGGAAACACGGTGGCTGTCCGACGCTCTTTGTCTGCAGTTTCTAAGAGAAATGCCGAACACTGAGCGTCTCTTTTATGACACGATGCTGGCTCAGGCTGTTTGCACAAAAGGCTTCAGCTGCTCAGGTGCTATAAAGAGCAGCAGCTGCTGCACAGGTAACACACAGCAACCAGCTACAGGCCAAACAACCAGAGAGGCAACATGACATCCAGCAGCATGAACATGATGGGCAAGGTGAGAGCAACACAAACTTCTGATTTTAGTACATTTTTTATTTTAGTTACTTAATTGGCGAACTTCTCATGATCAGACAGATACACAGACAGAGTTTGTTACAAACTGATTGTTTCCTCTGTCAGGTCGTCTTCTACGAGGACAGGAACTTCCAGGGCCGCTCATACGAGTGTAGCAGCGACTGTGCCGACATGTCGTCCTATTTGAGCAGGTGCCACTCCTGCAGGGTGGAGAGAGGCTGCTTCATGGTCTATGACCGTACTAACTTCATGGGCAACCAGTACTTCCTGAGGAGGGGCGAGTATGCCGACTACATGAGCATGATGGGAATGAACGACTGCATCCGCTCCTGCCGCATTATCCCCATGGTAATCACACAGCCAATCCAGTTCTTGCACTTCAGATACACCTACATCAATAAATAGTAAACGATGAGAAGCCTGAGAACACTGGACCAGGCCGAGTAGCTGCTAACGTTAGCTTAGCTTTTTTATGGGACCTCTGCCTCTGTTCTTAGGTCTGGATTCATTTACTGTTTAACAGGAGCAGAATTATCCTGAAACAAACTGGCCCGTTGACAAAAAGTTTCTCAAACGCTCTGAAGCACACAGAATTATTTATTCTTACATCGATTATATTTCTGTTCTTTCTCAGGTCTGACCGACAGTCGATAACAGTCTTCTGTCATTCAGTCTCTGAATGTAATGTTTAAAAAGAATGTAACCTGAGACAGATCAGAGGCAGCGTCACGATCCAATGATCCCTCAGGGATCGATAGAGTACTCTGTCTCTCATGTCACATCGACACAGGGTCAGTTTACAGCTGCTGTTGTTTTGGTCTGCACTATCTGATCAATATTCTGTATCAGACGCTTTGTTAATTCAGGTATTGGAACGTCTCTAAAGAGTTTTACTAACTAATTCAACTCAATCAATCAAATTTTATTTGTATAGTGCCAAATCATAACCAGGGTTATCTCGAGACACTTTACAGAAAGAGCAGGTCTAGACCGACTCTTTGTTAAGTTATTTAAAGAGAGGCCCAACATCAATCCACCATGAGTAGCACTTAGCAATTCAGCACATTGGCAAGGAAAAACTTCCTTTTAACAGGCAGAAACCTCGAGCAGAACCAGACTCATGTTGAACAGCCATCTGAAGAGACTGGATGGGCCGAAAATGGGATAGAAGGAGATGCAGGATAGAGACAGGCAAAGAGAGCAACAACAACATATGTTCTTGTTACCACAACAACATATGTCCTTGTTACATGAACAACAACAGACACATACTTATGGTTACAATGCCAATAATAGTGGTAGACTAGGGTGAAGATTGGCTAAATAAATAAATAAATAAATAAATTAGCGAGAGAAGCAGAGTAATGATAAAGGCTGAGGTAATCGTAATTGTAACAGTTGAAGTCAACAGGTCTACAACTACTGCTAACCACTACTCACCAAGTACTGGCTGGTGGGTTAAACAGGTAGAATAGCATAAAGACAGAGATCTTTATCTGTAGTTATCTTTTTAGATTAGAAACTTTATTGTCATAAAAACAACGGACAACAGTTTAGCAGCTCTCTAGGCAGTAAAAGCAAGTAAAAACATTCAGATAAAAAAAGTAAATAAAGACAGATTAATAGATATCATAAAGAGCAGTGAGTGGTGACTGATTATTGGTTGTTGATTTTTGGTGATGTTGCAGCACCGCGGCTCGTACAGGATGAAAATCTTTGAGAGGGAGAACTTCGGAGGCCAGATGCACGAGCTGATGGATGACTGCGACAACGTGATGGATCGTTTCCGCATGTCCAACTGCATGTCGTGTCAAGTGATGGACGGACACTGGCTGATGTACGAGCAGCCGCACTACAGAGGCCGCATGATGTACATGAGGCCCGGAGAGTACAGAAACTTCATGAACATGGGCAACATGAGGGTCATGAGCATGAAACGCATCATGGACTCCTACTATTAGTGTCTCCATGGAAACACTGACAATATATCAATAAAGTTTGACTTTACAAAGAGTACTGTTTGTTCTGTTGATTGTCCATAACACCCATCATGAAGCAGAGGGGGATTCTGGTGGTGAGGTGGATCAGTTGGGCGAGGGAGGCTGCCTGGTGAACCTGAACGTGTGCTGACTATGTGCAAGCTCTTCACCTGCCATCTCTGGCAGAACTTCTCTTGAATCCATGGGAGGTCACATGGAATCAGAGTGTGCCATGTTCAAAGCCGCTGTTTGGAGTTGTGGCCAGATGGTCGTCAGTGGATGTCATAGCTGGGGACAAAGAATCTGCTGGTTAGACACCATTGATGGAAGAAGCATTAGGGGAAGCCTCACCCATTTCTGCAGAAGTCTCTGCAGTAGTCAAGTAGCTCCTCAGTGGAAGGGTGACCGATGTAGATGAGATTCACCATTTAAATGCTTTAGACTTGAAACATGGTTGGACTGTCTGTATGTTGCATGGAAGTCATGGACAGTGCCTCTGGAGTGGCCAGACCGAGGTTGTGGTTCCTATTTTTAAAAAGGGGGACGCCGTGCATGCTCCACCTATCGGGGTATTACACTCCTCCCACTATCTCCCCTCCCCGAGAAAAGTTAATTTCAGGATGCTCTGGCCGATCATCAAATCTCAGATAAAGCAAGAACAATGCAGATTCTGTCCTGGCCTTAAAACAGTGCACCAACTCTTTACCCTTGCAGGGCTGCTGGGGGGTCATTGGAGTTCATGTTTTTTGTGGATTTGGAGAGGCCTTCAATCAAGTCCCCAGCGGGTCTTGTGAGGGGTACTTGAGTTTGGGATACTAGTCCTTTAAAACCAAAGTGAGAGCTGTGTTTCAGTTAGTCAGCACAAAATCAAACGTCTGCCCGATGGGTGTTGACCTTTACTAGGATTACCCTTCGTCACTGATTCTGTGATTTTAATGATCTCAATGTGACGGATCCAACCTAGCACCCCCCTCGCCACCTCACAGGGGAGTAAAATGGCTGTTACACAAACAAATCAATAAACCTCTAGGTGTCAGAGATGTTTGGATCTGACATATTCCAGCTCTGACAGTCTGGACCATTAACACATGGATGTCAGGAAAGACAGGTGTATCAGGTGTGCCTCGCCCCTAGACTCAGATCAGGATTCTAGTGTGCGACTAATCAGACGTGTAGTTAGCATCTTTGTAAGCTTGCTAGCTTGTGCCTAACGGTGTCTGGCACAGCATTGTTGGCACAGACAATTTAGGGAACAGGGAGAGAAGAAAAAGCTTCGTCTGAACAGCAGAAAAATCCTTCATTCCATTGTTTTTTATTTGTTTGTGCTTTTTGCTCTTGTTTGTTTCCAAACCAGGAGATGCTTTTTTGATTATTTCGCTTTTTTTCTCATTTTTGGACGGATGGAAAGTGAGGAGGCGGACTGGAAACTGGGAGGGGGGCATGAATGGCAGGAATTGAACTGTTGATATTTGACATGGGTGGCTTGAGCTGAGACGATACCAATGGGTTTTTTTTTTATCCCTTTATAAACTTTTCAATCTAAAGTAATTCTTAATGCTTATGTCTCTTTTTGAATGATAATGTTTTCACTGTAACTGTTTTATTGAAAGATAGATAATACTTTATTGTCGACTGAGTTTTCTTTTGCATCACAGCAGCTCCATTTGCAACATACAAGTTAAGGACAGGATACAAAAAATATACATTTGACAAAACATTTCATAACACAGAAGACAGTATGCAGGGCCCTTTAAGGAACTTTAGATCTGGGACTTATTTTCAGAATGGACCGATGAACAAAAGAGTGCTCCAGTGTAACCTGCTTAAAGCCTGGGACCGTGTATCTCTGGTTCTGGCTCTAGTTTTTGTTAGCCACATTAGAACGTACTCTGTGTGGATGTAAATGTTCTCTTCTTTGTTCAGACTGAAATATTTCCCAAACTGTTGAACGATCATGATCAAATATGGTTCATATGTTCATGTTCCCCTCAGGATGAACTGCTCTAACTTCAGTATTTTTTGCCTTTATCGAGAGGACAGCTGAAGAGAGGCAGGAAATGTGGGACTAGAGAGTGGGGGGTGACATCCACCAAATGATCGGCAGACCAGGACTTGAACCCGTGATCGGTGTCTGCCCTACACATTGAGCTAAACTGGCGCCGACATGCACTGACTTGATCCTCTTACTTTTCATCTAGCGCCATCATCAGGTCAACAGGCTAATGTGTCCATCAGCCTCAGCTTTACTGTGTGTTCACTGCTAATAAGCTAAACCAACATTAGCTAATAATAAAAAATGTCATGTAATGTGAGCTGATAAGCTGATAATGATAAGTAATAAGTATTAGCATGCAAACGTTCTAAACTAAGATGTTGAACATGGGCTAACATCAGTTTGTTAGTTTTGTGATTGTGAATATGTTAGCTTGTTGATGTTAGCATTTATCTTTTAGCACTGCCACATCTCAGCACAGCCTCCGCATGGCTGCAGGCTGGTTACTGTAACAGCAGTGTTTAAGTTCTGTGCTTCACTTTGTGGATACAAAGCCTCTCACCTGGTTCTGTAATAATATCATTATAGTGATATTATTCATTTACTTATAGTCATAACAATAAAGGGTATAAAGGTGTTTATTGATTAGTTATTATATGAAGTTAATTTGTTTTGATGTGACAGACGTGTCTCAATGGATCAAAACAGAGACTGAGCTCTTCATCACATTAAACACAGGTCAGACAACAGCATTAAACGTGACTCCTTCAGGTTCTCATCAGGAAGTCAGCCACACTGTCTCAACCAGGGTGGTAGGAGCCTTAAACACCTGAACCACCGTTATCATCGCCCATAGACCGGCCTGCCGCCTCTTCTGCTTCTCCGTGGTGCCGGAAGCATTTCTTGAATGCCCTCTGGATCACTGTCGCTGCTACCTCTTCCTGTTTCCTCTGCAGAGTGCTGCTGATTGGTTCACACGACACCTGCAGGTAACAATTCAATGATGAAATACATTTTTAAAGTACATGTGATTAAGGTTTTGCACATGGGTGCTTTATAGCGCACCATAACAAATTTCCACAAAGGCAGTTCACCTTCACTTTCACTTCACTTTGTGTAAAGATCTACAGACAGCCAATTGAGTACACTGTATCATTGTATACACAATTGTGGTGTGCTTTAAAACAGGAAGTTGTTTTCACTCCAATATTCAAGGCCGAATCTGCCATAAACATCATCCACTTACAGGAAGGACCAGACATTTACCTTTCAAAATAAAGGTAACTGCTCTAAACATCAGTTTTAAATTAAACATTAATATATAAATAGTCTAGTCGTCTGCATATAGTGAGGTTCAGCAGGTAAATAAATGACAGATTCAGTAAAGTACCACATATCTGTAAGACTTATTTCATTATAAATATATAATTACACATTATAAACCCTTACCCAATTAAAACTGCAAACAATTAAATGAAAAACATGCAAAAGAACAAAGTGCAATGTTTAACCCACAGCTGACTTTAGATAACAAATAAATGACAGAAGAGAACACAATCAAATCATATATATATGTATATATATATGATTTGATATATGTGTATATATATATATCTATATATGTATATATATATCTATATATGTATATATAGATATATATATGATCTATAACAGGACACAATAGAGTAGAAAAGAAGAGAGGAGGGTGAAACCTTGGATGAGTTTCCCTCAAACTTTTCCTCCATTCTGGTTTTGAGATCATCCATATCTGCTGATTCACCCAACACCTGCAGAGAAACACACTGGTAATAGTAATAATAATAATAATAATAATAAAAACATCAACATCAATAATATCAAAAAGTGATTAGGTGGGTAACCTCTGTGGTGAGAGCGAGCAGGACGTCCACACAGTGAATCTTGTCTCCGGGCAGCAGAGGCAGATTCATGTGGATCAGTTTGATGGTGTTTGGTTTGGGAATCCTCAGTGGATCCTGCAGAGCGCTGCAGAAATCTGACAGCTCACTGTGGAACACAATACTGTCCATTAGAGACCACTAGAGACCACATTAGAGTCCATTAGAGACCACATTAGAGTCCATTAGAGTCCATTTGAGGCCATTAGAGACCACATTAGAGACCATTAGAGACCACATTAGAGTCCATTTGAGGCCATTAGGTGCCATAAGAGTCCATTAGAGACCACATTAGAGTCCAGTAGTGTCCATTAGAGACCACATTAGTGTCCATTAAAGTCCATTAGAGACCACATTAGAGACCATTAGAGTCCATTAGAGACCACATTAGAGACAATTAGAGACCATAAGAGTCCATTAGAGACTCCATTAGAGACCACATTAGAGATCACATTACAAACAACATTAAAGACCACATTAGAGACCACATTAGAGTCCACTAGAGTCCACATTAGAGACCACATTAGTGTTCACATTAGAGTCCACATTAGAGACCACATTAGTGTTCACATTAGAGTCCACATTAGAGACCACATTACAAACAACATTTAAGACCCCATATTAGAGTCCACATTAGAGACCACATTAGAGACTACATTACAGACAACATTAGAAACTACATTAGAGCCCACATTAGAGTCCACTAGAGTCCATTTGAGGCCATTAGGTGCCATAAGAGTCCATTAGAGACCACATTAGAGTCCATTAGTGTCCATTAGAGTCCACATTAGAGACCACATTAGAGACCATTAGAGTCCATTAGAGACCATAAGAGTCCATTAGAGACCACATTAGAGACCATTAGAGTCCATTAGAGACCGAATTAGAGACCATTAGAGTCCATTAGAGACCAAATTAGAGACCATTAGAGTCCATTAGAGACCACATTAGAGACCACATTAGAGTCCATTAGAGACCAAATTAAAGACCATTAGAGTCCATTAGAGACCAAATTAGAGTCCATTAGAGACCATTAGAGTCCATTAGAGACCACATTAGAGTCCATTAGAGACCATAAGAGTCCATTAGAGACCATAAGAGTCCATTAGAGACCAAATTAGAGACCATTAGAGTCCATTAGAGACCAAATTAGAGTCCATTAGAGACCATTAGAGTCCATTAGAGACCACATTAGAGTCCATTAGAGACCACATTAGAGTCCATTAGAGACCATTAGAGTCCGTTAGAGACCAAATTAGAGTCCATTAGAGACCATTAGAGTCCATTAGAGACCACATTAGAGTCCATTAGAGACCATAAGAGTCCATTAGAGACCACATTAGAGTCCATTAGAGACCACATTAGAGATCACATTACAAACAACATTAAAGACCACATTAGAGACCACATTAGAGTCCACTAGAGTCCACATTAGAGACCACATTAGAGACCACATTACAAACAACATTAAAGACCATATTAGAGTCCACATTAGAGACCACATTAGAGACTACATTAGAAACTACATTAGAGCCCACATTAGAGTCCACTAGAGACCACATTAGAGACCACATTACAGACAACATTAGAGACCACATTAGCGTCCACATTAGAGTTCACATTAGAGACCAAATTAGAATCCACTTTAGAGACCACTAGAGACCACATTAGATTCCACATTAGAGTCCACTAGAGACCACATTAGAGTCCACTAGAGACCATTAGAGTCCATTAGAGACCACATTAGAGACCATTAGAGACCATAAGAGTCCATTAGAGACCACATTAGAGACCATTAGAGTCCATTAGAGACCAAATTAGAGACCATTAGAGTCCATTAGAGACCAAATTAGAGTCCATTAGAGACCATTAGAGTCCATTAGAGACCACATTAGAGTCCATTAGAGACCATAAGAGTCCATTAGAGACCAAATTAGAGACCATTAGAGTCCATTAGAGACCAAATTAGAGTCCATTAGAGACCATTAGAGTCCATTAGAGACCACATTAGAGTCCATTAGAGACCACATTAGAGTCCACTAGAGACCATTAGAGTCCATTAGAGACCATTAGAGTCCGTTAGAGACCAAATTAGAGTCCATTAGAGACCATTAGAGTCCATTAGAGACCACATTAGAGTCCATTAGAGACCATAAGAGTCCATTAGAGACCACATTAGAGTCCATTAAAGACCATTAGAGTCCGTTAGAGACCAAATTAGAGTCCATTAGAGACCATTAGAGACCACATTAGAGTCCATTAGAGACCATAAGAGTCCATTAGAGACCACATTAGAGACCACATTACAGACAACATTAGAGACCACATTAGCGTCCACATTAGAGTCCACATTAGAGACCAAATTAGAATCCACTTTAGAGACCACTAGAGATCACATTAGAGTCCACATTAGAGTCCACTGGAGACCACATTAGAGTCCACATTAGAGTCCACTCCACTAGAGACCACATTAGAGACCACATTAGAGTCCACTAGAGACCACATTAGAGTCCACATTAGAGGCCACAGTAGAGACTCATCTGTACCGGATTTATTCTGAGTTTATTCTGAGTCTAGTCTGATTAAGTCTGGGTTTGGTCAGGCTTTATTGTGGGTTTATTCTTGGATTCATTTTGTATTTATTCTGGTTTTATTCTGAATTTGACCCACCTGTTCTTTAAGGTGTTTTGACTCACCTATACTGTATACACTGTGAGGCATCAGGGTCAAACTTCCTCCAGGTTTTATAAAACATGTGGACGTCTTCGTCACTCAGGGTGTCGTCTAAGCTGAAGGTCTCCAGCATGACAGCGATGTACAGGTGGACCAGCAACAGGAAGGACAGGATGCCGTAGGAGGTGAAGAAGACGATGCCCAGTGTCGTGTTGCCACAGTTTCCAGTGACCATCAGTCCTGGGTTCTCCATGTAGGGGTCGCAGTCAGGGGGCGTTTTCATGATGGGGCCCAGCAAACCATACCATCCAGAGGAGAAGGAGGTCATAAGCAAACAGATCAGACTGTTTCCAAACGTCTCAAAGTTGTAAAAGTCATCGATCGCATATTCTTTCTTCACGTAGGCAAAGTTAAACATGCCGAAGATGGAGAAGCTAAACGTGATAAGTAAGAGGAGGAGGCAGATGTTGAAAAGGGCAGGAAGTGACATCATAAAGGCCCAAAGCAGCTTCCGGGTACCCCTGGTCCAACGAAGGAGATGGCCCACACGAGTGATACGAGCGATACGAGCCAATCGGAGCACATTAAAGAGAGCTGGTGAGACGAAATACTTTTCCACCAAGTCCATGATAAACATGCCTGAAGGGACAGGAAGACAATGAAATATGATAACACACATAGAACACATCATGACATCATCAGACGAGATGATTACATCACCAGAAGAGAAGAGACAAGAGGATGACATCAACAGACAAGACAGATACATCACTGCATGGAAACCCACCTAGGAAGTACACGACAAGAACCACGAAGTCCAGGATGTTCCAGCTGGAGGTGAAGTAGTGGCATCTGAGCGCAATGATCTTTAGGATGAACTCAATGAGGAAGAGGATGAAGAAGGTGAAACTGAACCAGTACAGGATGTCGTCTTTCTGCTCGCTCTGCTTGTCCGTCTCCACCATCATGACCACCACGCTCAGGCAGATCACCACCACCATGAAGACCTCAAACCACTGGCTGGTCACCAGGTCAAAGAGCCGAGCCTGGCACTGGTTCTGAGCAGACCGACAGAGCAGACCCATGTTCAGACACCACACATGTTTATTCTTGGTTTATTCTTATTCTGTTTTTTAAGAGGGTTTATTCTGAGCCCACCTGAGGTCGGCCAATCGGTTTCTGAGGTTTCCTGCAGAGCCGATTTTTCACAGCCTTGCAATATTTCAGCTGATCCTCCGTCGCATAAATATCTTTCCCTCCAGAGTAAAGAAAAAGTAAAAACAAAAGTAAAAATCAGGGTCAAGACAAAAGTAAAAACAAAAGTAAAGTTTAAACATGTGTATCAGTGTGTGTGAATACTTATCTTTTCTCTCAGCAGGGTGTCGACAACAACTCTGATGAAAAAGTTCAAGATGAAGAAGGTGCTGATGATGAAGAAGATGAAGTACAGGTACATGTACAGGTTGAACTCATAGCTTGGCTGAGACTCCAACTATGAATACAAACACACACACACACACACACACAACCAGTATCAGCAGTACAAGTATTAGGTTAAGTACCTTTCAGTATTAGTATCTTTATAAATACCAGTACCAGAGCATGTACCAGTACCGGTACCAGTATCAGCTCCAGTACCAGAAAATCTAACAGGAAGTGTTCTGACCTCTTTGGAGTCCACAGCTGAGTACATGATGTCCATCCGGTCACCTGATACCTGCCAACACAGAACAGTCACATTGATCTGCTGCAGATGAAGAAGGTTAAATGTTGTAACATCAGTTAGGGAGGTTTCAATTATGATTCACTAAAAATCTAAGAATTGTTTCCTTGACGATAAATCTGAACTTTTACAGCAACACGTGATCGGAGACCGTTGATAAAAATTACAATGTTATCTTTGATCTGCTGCTGTTTCTTTGATAACCTTTGTTGTGCAGAATGTTATAGTTATTTCAACTACAATTCCCAGCTTTGTGGAATTATCCCATTGAACGTAAAACAATGTACCTGAGTGTGTTGTAATGGTTCAGACTCACCACGTGCAGCAGCGACAGGTAACCTTTAGCCACGTTGTCGTAGTTTAACAGCAGGTTCTTCCAGCGGACTTCAGTGAAGTTTGCATTTATCAGGAAGATACACTCAGTCTTGTTGTTCACCTGCTCACTTAAAAAAAACTCCTCTGACGTCTCATTGAAACAGTAGAAAAACTTCCCAGCAAACAGATTCACACCCAGAATGCTGAAGAGCAGCCAGACAGTCATGAAGACCAGAACCCCGTTAATCAGGGAGGGGAGGGTCCGGACCAGAGTCTGTACCAGCACCTGCACACCCACAGACAGGTAGAGAGGGAGAAAGGTAGATACAGAAAACAGAACAGAAAACAGAAAGACAAGTAGAGAGAGAGACAGGTACATACAGAAAACAGAAAGACAGAGAGAGAGGGAGACAGGTAGATACAGAAAACAGAAAGACAGGTAGAGAGAGAGACAGGTACATACAGAAAACAGAAAGACAGGGAAAGAGGGAGACAGGTAAATACAGAAAACAGAAAGACAGGGAGAGAGGGAGACAGGTAGATACAGAAAACAGAAAGACAGGTAGAGAGAGAGACAGGTAGATACAGAAAACAGAAAGACAGGTAGAGAGAGAGACAGGTAGATACAGAAAACAGAAATACAGGGGGAGAGAGAGACAGGTAGATACAGAAAACAGAAAGACAGGTAGAGAGGGAGACAGGTACATACAGAAAACAGAAAGACAGGGAGAGATGGAGACAGGTAGATACAGAAAACAGAAAGACAGGGAGAGAGGGAGACAGGTACATACAGAAAACAGAAAGACAGGTAGAGAGAGAGACAGGTAGATACAGAAAACAGAAAGACAGGTAGAGAGAGAGACAGGTAGATACAGAAAACAGAAATACAGGGGGAGAGAGAGACAGGTAGATACAGAAAACAGAAAGACAGGTAGAGAGGGAGACAGGTACATACAGAAAACAGAAAGACAGGGAGAGATGGAGACAGGTAGATACAGAAAACAGAAAGACAGGGAGAGAGGGAGACAGGTACATACAGAAAACAGAAAGACAGGTAGAGAGAGAGACAGGTAGATACAGAAAACAGAAATACAGGGGGAGAGAGAGACAGGTAGATACAGAAAACAGAAAGACAGGTAGAGAGAGAGACAGGTAGATACAGAAAACAGAAATACAGGGGGAGAGAGAGACAGGTAGATACAGAAAACAGAAAGACAGGTAGAGAGAGAGACAGGTAGATACAGAAAACAGAAAAACAGGAAGAGAGAGAAACAGGTAGATACAGAAAACAGAAAGACAGGGAGAGAGGGAGACAGGTAGATACAGAAAGCAGAAAGACAGGTAGAGAGAGAGACAGGTAGATACAGAAAACAGAAAGACAGGGAAAGAGGGAGACAGGTAAAAACAGAAAGACAGGGAGAGAGAGAGACAGGTAGATACAGAAAACAGAAAGACAGGGAGAGAGGGAGACAGGTACATACAGAAAACAGAAAGACAGGTAGAGAGAGAGACAGGTAGAGACAGAAAACAGAAAGACAGTCAGAGAGAGAGACAGATAGATACAGAAAACAGAAATACAGGGAGAGAGGGAGACAGGTAAAAACAGAAATACAGGGAGAGAGGGAGACAGGTAAATACAAAACAGGTTATTTTTCCACAGGCTTGTGTGTGTGTGTGTGTGTGTGTGTGTGTGTGTGTGTGTGTGTGTGTGTGTGTGTGTGTGTTTGTTTAGAGTGCCTGTCTCACCCTCAGCCCCTGGAAGCGAGACAGAGTCCTCAGGGGCATCAGGGCCCTCAGAGACCAGACAGCAGCTCCCAGTTCAGAGAATCCAAACATGTCGGCTGTCAGACACATTAGCGACACCTGCAAGAGACAACACACCTGCTGATGACATCACGTCTCAAGTGATTTGTTTAAGCCTGTGTTTGTTGTGTGTGTGATTTCAAGGAGGAGGGCGGGGTTAAAGGAGGCGACGGGTTATGGTTAATGTGTTCTCACGTCTAAGATCAGGAAGTCCAGCAGGCACCAGGCGTTGGTGAAGTATCTCCTTAGTCCGAAGGCGCTCCACTTGAGAAGCATCTCCAGCAGGAAGACGAAAGTAAACACCTGGTCAGCCGTCTCTGTGGCCATTTTTAAGGCCCGATGCTGCAGCAGGTGAATGTCCTCAAACACCTGTTCACATGCACAATCATGTTAGCACCTCGACAGGTGTGAGAGACCCAGAGGGAGCCCCCCCACATGCAGACTCATGGAGCCGAGTCAGCTGGGCGTAAAAAAATCTTATCTCTTACACCCGACTCAGCTACGACCTGCTTCTTAATTGGAATTAACACCGAGTGCACCGAGTCTAACTGACACCGGACGTAGCTACGCCCGGTCTTATGATGCGCGTCCACATGAACATTCGAAAAGCGGTGACTGTTACCAAGCAACACGTCTCCACTCGCTAACTTCTCTCTTCAATTGATTGACAGAAGATATGGATAACAAAACAAAGATAAAGAAAAATCAATTTTACGGAAACGAGGAAACATAAATAATCAAACATGCCGTTGTCAAATGTACATTTATCACGTCTCTCTCTGTTTGTTCTGAAAGGCCCGACCGGCTCCACTGAACACAGCTTCATGGAACAAAGAAGCTTCATTACCAGCCAGCTGCCTGAACGTACTCACACCTGGATGCTGTTTTCATTGAGTCATGAAACTATAAGCTAACGATGCACAGAGTTAAACTGAAATCTTTTCTATATTATATATATGTGTATGTGTATATATTTCTGTCCTGTGATCACAAGCCAACGGTACGCAGATGATACTTTATGTGTCATTTATCTAAACGGCACTGTTTCATTTACATTTATATTTAGTAACTTTCTTTTACAAAAAGCACAAAGAGACTTTGTGTTGTAAAAAAGTGTTTTATACTTTATCATGTGATCTGTGCTGAATAAATAAACAGCTCATGACTGACAGATTAAACAAACAGGTGTTAAAATGATGAGTCAGTTCGGGGCGAGATGCTCCCTGCACACCTCCGTGCTCGTCTAGTATTCTTGTTTAGTATTTCAATTATTTCAAAGTTATCTCAGACTCTTTACAGACAGAGCAGGTCTCGACTGTACTCTTTGTTATTCAGAGAGAGACCAACATGAATCACCATGAGCAGCTCTGAGCAACATTCAGCACATCCTTTAACAGGCAAAAACCTCGAGCAGAACAAGACTCATGTTGGACATCTGAAGAGACTGGCAGACAGAACAACAACAACAACAACAAAAGTCTGTGTTCCTTCCCTTCTGTTTGTTTTGTCAAACCACCCCATCACACTACATCACCTGACTTCAACAGCACATCAGAACAATTATTTTCACAGCATCCAGAAACTCTGCAAGAGTCATATTTTGAAGCAAAGTGTCACTGACTGAGCCGCTGAATAGGAACAGATTAATGAAACACGCTAAGAGTAGTCGATGAAAAAGATGTTTACCAGAGCTGCACTGCTCAGCAGGATGATGAGGACCATGAAGGTTTCAAAGACTCTGTGTTGAACAATGGAGAGGCAGGCTCTCCTGATGTTAGACCAGACCCTCCCAGTGCCCTGGGACTTGTCTAAGGCCAGGAATGGACAGCATTGGTAACACTCTAAAACACATACACAAAGACTCATCAGAGCAGTTCCTGATCACTGATTGGCTTCAAGACTTCATCATTGTTACAGAGAGACTTTTACTGTGACAGCAGCAGTCCTCAGGTATGTTTCCTTTATGATCTCCATCGTGTTCGTCCTGCTGGGCTTCAGAACGTTTCTGCACGTCGTTACTCTAAACAAACATACAACTGATTTTACACAAGCATTAATGATTATGATAAGTATTAATATTAAACCTCATCATGTCTGTTTCATACACGTTTCACTGATAAGATACACAGAGCAAAATTGTTCATTTAATATCCCAGATTTCCAACGTGAGTTATAATAAATATAATCTCCAAATGATGTTCATGTATATTATATCAGTGTGTTTGTTTTTGCATAATGTGCATTCACCGTGAAAATCGAGTTATCACAACGTGCACAAACAGTTAACATAAGCTGCAAAAACGATATTAGAATAGAGAACGGTTTACTCTTTTCACTTGTTCGTTCTCATTTTCAGGCGTCTTGAGTTCGTTCTCAATCTCAGCGATGGGGGCCTTCTGGGACTCCATATCATGGTGGTCGCTGACGTTTCCCCTGAGGGCCTGAACCTCCGACACTGGCTGGTCTGAAGTCACAACATCCAAGGCCAGGTACTCCTTCCTGTTGCAGTCCTCACTGTCAGCAGCTGACATTAAAATATATTATTAAATATATAAAAGCAGAACACAAACTATTTTCATCTAAAAGTCCGGTCCCACCTGAGTCATCTGGCTTTTTCTTTCCAAGCAAACTCCAGAAAGCCTTTTTGATCTGCTCTATGGCGATGTGCAGGCTGTTGTTTTCCTTTCCTCCTGTTGCCACCAGACTGTCACAGCTACACGAGCTCAGCAACAAAGTCAGGAAAAGATGCAGGACCTGCAACGAGATCAGAACTGATTCAGGACCTGCAACGAGATCAGAACTGATTCAGGACCTGCAACGAGATCAGAACTGATTCAGGACCTGCAACGAGATCAGAACTGATTCAATACCTGCAATGAGATCAGAACTGATTCAGGACCTGCAACGAGATCAGAACTGATGCAGGACCTGCAACGAGATCAGAACTGATTCAGGACCTGCAACGAGATCAGAACTGATTCAGGACCTGCAACGAGATCAGAACTGATTCAGGACCTGCAACGAGATCAGAACTGATTCAATACCTGCAACGAGATCAGAACTGATTCAATACCTGCAATGAGATCAGAACTGATTCAATACCTGCAATGAGATCAAAATTGATTCAGGACCTGCAACAAGATCAGAACTGATTCAGGACCTGCAACGAGATCAGAACTGATTCAATACCTGCAACGAGATCAGAACTGATTCAATACCTGCAATGAGATCAGAACTGATTCAATACCTGCAATGAGATCAAAATTGATTCAGGACCTGCAACAAGATCAGAACTGATTCAATACCTGCAACGAGATCAGAACTGATGCAGGACCTGCAACGAGATCAGAACTGATTCAGGACCTGCAACAAGATCAGAACTGATTCAGGACCCGCAACAAGATCAGAACTGATGCAGGACCTGCAACAAGATCAGAACTGATTCAATACCTGCAATGAGATCAAAATTGATTCAGGACCTGCAACAAGATCAGAACTGATTCAATACCTGCAATGAGATCAGAACTGATTCAGGACCTGCAACGAGATCAGAACTGATGCAGGACCTGCAACGAGATCAGAACTGATTCAGGACCTGCAACGAGATCAGAACTGATGCAGGACCTGCAACGAGATCAGAACTGATTCAGGACCTGCAATGAGATCAGAACTGATGCAGGACCTGCAACAAGATCAGAACTGATTCAGGACCCGCAACAAGATCAGAACTGATTCAGGACCCGCAACAAGATCAGAACTGATTCAGGACCCGCAACAAGATCAGAACTGATGCAGGACCTGCAACAAGATCAGAACTGATTCAATACCTGCAATGAGATCAGAACTGATGCAGGACCTGCAACAAGATCAGAACTGATGCAGGACCTGCAACAAGATCAGAACTGATTCAGGACCCGCAACAAGATCAGAACTGATTCAGGACCAGCAACAAGATCAGAACTGATTCAATACCTGCAACAAGATCGAGAACTGATTCAGGACCTGCAACAAGATCAGAACTGATTCAGTTTATTTATTTACTTTTATTAACTATAACTTTATTAATCCCCGGGGGAAATTGGGGATCTACAGCTGCTCTGACACAGAGAAAGCATAGAGAGATGTATGGCAAAAAAAAAGAAGTAAAAACAAAAGTCAAATATGTGCATTCTATATACAATAAAATGAGAGATAAAGATTAAATGCTGAGAAGTGGATCTATGGTGGATATAATTGCCAGAATAAAGTTGAATACAAAATATGAGTTAGATGCAAAAAGTTACATATATAAGAGATATTAACAAATGAACAGTGTTTGCAGTATTTATGTCAAAATATTGCACAGTTGAATTATTGCACAATGATCCAGTGTATGTACAGGAAGAGTTCAGTGCACAGTTTAAGTGGGCATGTGTGTGTCTAATACAGGAACAGATCTTGGAAAAAATGGAGGGGCAGCATTAAGCTAACATGATGGACTCACCAGCAGGTTTCCGATGACCACAACCATCATGAAGTATATCAGACACACGGCCTGACCTGAGACCTCCATGCAGTCCCACAGTGTCTCGATCCACTCTCCTATCAGGACCCTGAAGACAATGAGGAAGGTGTGGAAGAAGTCATTCATGTGCCAGCGTGGAAGCTCGCAGTCTGCTGCGATGCGACAGACGCAGTCTTTGTAGTCCTTCTGGAACAGCTGCATGCCGGCCACGGTGAAGGCAAACACCAAAATAAGCAGGACCAGTATCAGGTTCCTCAGAGCCCTCAACGAGCTCCACACGAACTTTAGCAACAGGTGGAAAGATGGCCACCACCTGGCCAGCCTGAACACTCGCATCTGCACAGGAGACAGGTGATGGTACAGTTACACAGGAAGGAGGAGACAGAAAGGTAAACAGTAATATTATTAGTCTTTAATAGTATTTGGTCGTTATTGTGATGATGATGATGATGATGATGATGATGATGTCATCACACTGACCAGCAGTAACGAGCGAGGGGTTACATCCAGCATTAGCACCGCAAGACTGATGCCAACAATGATGCTGTCAAAGATGTTCCAGCCCACCTGTAACAATGGAAACAACACACACACACACGCAGGTTACCATGGGAACAGCTGTAAGCTGGTAACAAACAGGAAGTAGTCTGACCTGGAAGTAGCCGTACGGGTCCATGGCCACGAGTCTGAGCACCATCTCAGCTAGGAAAATAAACGTGAAGACCTGAGGGGGATCAAAGATCAAAGGTCAAAGATGGGGGGTTAGGGATCAGGGGTGTGGTTAAAACAGTGATCTTAGCCATCATACAGATTGATGGTCTGATCAGCCTGTTCACAACGCTCTATAAATTATACTACCCATGAGCCTCAGCTCTGCACAATTAACAAGTCTGGTACCAACATTTTCCAAGTTGTCTACCTGTCTCACTGCCTGTCTACCTGTCTCACTGCCTGTCTGTCTGTCTGTCTGTCTGACCATCGGTCTCACTGCCTGTCTGTCTCATGGTCTGTCTGTCTGTCTGTCTCTCTGTTTAATGTCAGTTTTGAGACATCATTAAGTAGACGTGTATGCAGATGATACACGTCTATACATCACTGCTGATGCTGTCACGTGATGCTGTCTCGTGATGCTGTCACGTGATGATGCTGTCTCGTGATGCTGTCACGTGATGCTGTCTCGTGATGATGCTGTCTCGTGATGCTGTCTCGTGATGCTGTCTCGTGATGCTGTCTCGTGATGATGCTGTCTCGTGATGCTGTCTCGTGATGCTGTCTCGTGATGATGCTGTCTCGTGATGCTGTCTCGTGATGCTGTCACGTGATGCTGTCTCGTGATGATGCTGTCTCGTGATGCTGTCTCGTGATGCTGTCTCGTGATGCTGTCTCGTGATGATGCTGTCTCGTGATGCTGTCTCGTGATGCTGTCTCGTGATGATGCTGTCTCGTGATGCTGTCTCGTGATGATGCTGTCTCGTGATGATGCTGTCTCGTGATGCTGTCTCGTGATGATGCTGTCTCGTGATGCTGTCTCGTGATGCTGTCTCGTGATGCTGTCACGTGATGCTGTCACATGATGATGCTGTCTCGTGATGATGCTGTCTCGTGATGCTGTCTCGTGATGCTGTCTCGTGATGATGCTGTCTCGTGATGCTGTCTCGTGATGCTGTCTCGTGATGCTGTCTCGTGATGATGCTGTCTCGTGATGCTGTCTCGTGATGCTGTCTCGTGATGCTGTCTCGTGATGCTGTCACATGATGATGCTGTCTCGTGATGATGCTGTCTCGTGATGATGCTGTCACGTGATGATGCTGTCACGTGATGATGCTGTCTCGTGATGCTGTGTCGTGATGCTGTCACGTGATGATGCTGTCACGTGATGATGCTGTGTCGTGATGCTGTGTCGTGATGCTGTCTCGTGATGCTGTGTCGTGATGCTGTCTCGTGATGCTGTCTCGTGATGATGTCACGTGATGCTGTTTCGTGATGCTGTCACGTGATGATGCTGTCACGTGGTGATGCTGTCTCGTGATGCTGTCTCGTGATGCTGTCACGTGATGATGTCACGTGATGCTGTCTCGTGATGATGTTGTCACATGATGATGCTGTCACGTGGTGATGCTGTCTCGTGATGCTGTCACGTGATGATGCTGTCACGTGGTGATGCTGTCACGTGATACTGTCTTGTGATACTGTCACGTGGGTATGAATAAATGAGCAGTAATTTCTTAAAGTGAAACAAGGATAAAATGTAAAGCACTGTGAGCTGCATGTCTTGTATGAAAGGTGTATACTAATAAAGTTTATTATTATTCTTCCCTTCTGTGTGTACACGTGGTTTTAAGTGTTGTTTTTTTTAGCCACTGCTATTTTTGCCTTTCGTGTGAACATAACCGTAATCTGTGTTTCTGAACCCTGACAGGAATAATCTGGACTAAAGAGAGTTTACGTTCAAAGCTTCTGACGTTTCTGTGACACTGACCTGCTCAGAGATGCTCAGCACCTTCTCAAACTGCTCCGTCATTGGATAATGTTCCACAGCCATAAAGACCACGTTGGCGATGAGGCAGAGGACGATTATCAGTTCGAAGTAAGGGTTCATGATGAGGGCGTAGAGCCGCTGTTTGAGCCACTGCCAACAGCCACAACAGTTCCACTTCAGGCAGCGGTTGGCGAAGACATACCAGCACGGAGAACATGACCTGTGGTCATCCTCAGATACTGAAATCAGAGAGAGAGACAGCTGATACAGCAATACAGAAACCTCTTTATGTTCCTCTGTTAAATGTTTCTTAATGCTCCTTTCTCTCACTGGGAATCTGCACTGACACCCAGTAGGTGATTTGTCCATTTTTAACAAGGGGGGAGAACCCACCCCACGTGTAAAGTGTTCACCTCACAGGACATTGTTGCAAGCCGCCTTAACCATAATTGTGACATTTGTAATTATACAATTTAATTTTGTCCAGTTATCTTCTTCTCACGCTGCTACAATTGTCTTTTTAACTGTGTATTAAAGTAATGAGTAAAAACACCTTTAAAGTTTATGCAGTGTGGACTGAGTTTTTTTTTCAAGCAGGGTTTTCTTATGTTTCCAACAATACAAACAGCATATTTTAAGTTGCAGGACACACAATAAGCATTGTTCAAAATAGAAAGAGAAAAACATTCTAGGCTGATATAGCCAGTCAAAGGTAAAAAATTTGTACAATACTAACAATAAACACGTAAACTATGAATAAAGAAGGTTGTGTTTTCTGTGAAAACAGGAACATAGTAGAACATATGAGAAATACTGGTTTTAAGCTGGCAGTGGAAACAAACCAAGGGCGTTTTATAGGACTTGAAAAGATCTGGGGCTAACCTCACACCTTATTGGGGGGGCCGGGTGCAGCGGGGGGTTGTTGATTTTATGGCCATAATTAAATTGTTTATATAAGAAATAACAAAACCCTGTCGCTCAATCTTATACTCACATATACACAATACAGTACTCTGTCAGTTACCAAACTATCGCTCTCTCACTGCCTGTTTCCATTACTAATCCTGGCTCTGCTGGTTGTAACTCGATCTGCACCACCACTGGCTGTGCGGTCTGTGCTGCTAAACTCTGGAAAACCATTAATTAAACTGAAACATCAAGACAACATAGCCTACTCTGCTAAAAAAAATGTAGATTTTGGACATTGCTTCCCTTTAAATTGATAACAGCACATTCAGTGCTCAGATTTCCCGACTTCCTTGAATGCATCAGAAATTATTGATCTGACCTCTGTTTAACAAACGACCATTTAAACAGTTGTTTTCTTCTTCTCTTGAGGACAGACCTGACAAAGCTTCATTTTTACTTTTTACTAATCTTCATCACGATGTTGCAATTTTGGCGAAGGTAAGACCCGTTAATTAAAGTCAATCACAAGAACAACAATTGAGGTTAACGTTCACAGGTATGTAAACTTCAATGACTGTAGTGATTGTTTTAGTTACGTTTCCACTCGCAGATCGTCCTCCGCTCTGCTCACCTGGAACTGATCGGCTGCAGGAGCCGTGTTTGTCAACAGAGCTGTCAATCATCATTTTGACAGCATCAAACAACTAATTAAAAATAAACTTTGGACTTGCACTTGGACGTAAATCAGCAGGATAAGAACTAACTTTAATGACAGAAACCATGTTTGAGAAAAATGTATTGGATGTGTATTTTGATTTTATAGTTTGACTCATGTCCCATCTGTTAACATGGAGGAGGCGGGCTTTATGACCTATACTGCAGCCAGTCAGCAGGGGGCGCTCGAAATGTTTTGGCTTCACTTTTAGGGAGCTGTCATGGCGTCCATCTATATATACAGTCTTTGGTATTAACCGCGTAACGTGCATCCAAATGCTTCAGATTTGATTGGCTGATTTGCATCGCATGCATTGGCCTGTGAGTTTCTGAGACCAGTACCGTAAAGGCTAGAAATGTTGTGCCGGTTAATCTTTAAATGCTTTGTCAATATTTAATAACTGTGAATAATTTATTGGTTATAGTTCCAAGCCTGTATAGGATAGCGTCTGGGTACGCGGTCCCCCCATGAGTGACCTCAGGGGGGGATGGCCCCAGACGGCAGGTAAACAAGGGGGAGGCTTTTTGGTCATTTTGCTAACAAGGTTGAATGGCATCCTCCCTCATCCCCCTACAAATCGCCTACTGCCGACACCGTAGCGTCAGATGAACAAGGAAGGTGTGCAACACGTAAACATCACGGCAGCATCTATTTTGCAATCTACACCGACAGCACCTGCAGCAAAGATGAGTCTCAAAGACAGCTAATAATAGTTGCAATTCCTGGCCATAAATAGGGGAGGCAGTGACGCCAAAAAGCGTGCAGTCTGCCGGAAACAGTAGAAGAAGAAAACTTTGCAACTGACTTGTAGACTTATTCCTTAATTGTGCATTAATTCTTTATTTATGTAGGATGTAGAAGTCAAATGAAAATGAATTAATAGGATTGGTATACCCAGATGTTGAGGAAATGTACATATTTATTACCCTTTCAAATTAATCTTGCCTGCTCATCGAGCCTGTCAATGACTTCAACAGAAAACTGAACGAAAGCCAAATTGAAGAGATCACATGGTTTAACATGGATTCCTTGGTTGTGGGCATGTATTTACATAACAGTTCTATGCTATGGCTTTCTATTCCTCACTGACTCAACGCGTCACAAATTCGTCAGTCAGACTATCAGTAGATGGTGCCTGATGTGCGTTTGAAGACGCACATCACAGTAGAAGAGTTTCAAGGCCTTTCCCATTTCTCTATTTTGTGCCTCCTCGCTCCTCACTCCTCACTTCTCCTGCCTGTGACCCGGAAATCGATCTCAGCACGCCATCTTGAAGGATGTCTCAATTCATAAAATGTATCTCGAGGAGAGAGGATCGAGGATCGAGGATCGAGGAGACTTGCTGGAGGAGCTATGAGAGAGGATACAGCGGTGTATCCTTTGCGGAAGTCTTTCTGGCACCATGACGTAAAAAGAGGCGTGAAACACAGCTGGAATATACAAACCACGGCGGGAGCCTTTTGCTGCATTTCTCTGCTCCTGGGACACCTGTTCCGTCTGAGCAGGTATTCTCCGCGCCGTGTCTCACATTTAACAGAGTGCACACCAGACTAACCCACAGCATGTCCATATGTTGCTATCTCTTCATCACAACCAGAAGACAAACTGTCTCCTACAAAATAAGGACAGGTGTAGGCGTGGACTTTTGATTTTAAGCTTCCACAGCCTGATGTTCAGGTATCGACTGTTTTTGAGCAGAAACAAAACATAACATTTTCGCGCGAGGATGAAAGGCCAGCTGTAAATGTTATTGTTGCTGCTGGATCACACGGCTGTGTGCTCACATGTGTGCGTAAAACGAATGCTGGACAGGTAATATCTGTGGGCATGATTGTTGGTGCCACATAGTTATGCTTGAGGATTATAATAAATGGACCTCTTATTTGTGTGAGTGTCTGTGTATTAAATTAAAAAATAAACATGTACGACAGCCGTACATTTGCGAGACATTATGCCACGTTGTGAAGTGAATTGAAAGAAACTTGTCATAAACACTGTTCTGCTGACAGAGATCATAAAAACAGCCGGGTGTAACAAAACAGACAGACGATGCAGCTGTGCCACACATCACATTTAATTGACGTTGCTTTTAAATGACGGCTCTGAAGCAGGTATGTCTCATGTTGTTAAATGTCTGTTGCCTCGACTCCTCTCTCCTCGTGCCTCTTCCTCGCCTCGTCCGCTCGCATCTCTGGTGGGAGGGACTAAGACGTGAGGAGAGGATCGAGGGAAGGACTTGAGGAGGTACAAACTGAGAAATGAGAAGAGCCTTCAGAAGAGTGTGTGATTCGTTTAAGTTAAAAACAACGTACACCTGTGGTCCTTGTAGCAAGGACGTTTATGTACTCTGAGGACGTTTATGTACTCTCAGGACATTTGGACGTTTATGTACTCTGAGGACGTTTCTACACTCTGAGGACGTTTATGTACTCTGAGGACGTTTATTTACTCTGAGGACGTTTATGTACTCTGAGGACGTTTCTACACTCTGAGGACGTTTATGTACTCTGAGGACGTTTATGTACTCTGAGGACGTTTCTACACTCTGAGGACGTTTATGTACTCTGAGGACGTTTATGTACTCTCAGGACGTTTGGACGTTTATGTACTCTGAGGACGTTTCTACACTCTGAGGACGTTTCTACACTCTGAGGACGTTTATTTACTCTGAGGACGTTTATGTACTCTCAGGACGTTTGGACGTTTATTTACTCTGAGGACGTTTATTTACTCTGAGGACGTTTCTACACTCTGAGGACGTTTATTTACTCTGAGGACGTTTATGTACTCTCAGGACGTTTGGACGTTTATGTACTCTGAGGACGTTTCTACACTCTGAGGACGTTTATTTACTCTGAGGACGTTTATGTACTCTCAGGACGTTTGGACGTTTATGTACTCTGAGGACGTTTCTACACTCTGAGGATGTTTATGTACTCTGAGGACGTTTATTTACTCTGAGGACGTTTGGACGTTTATTTACTCTGAGGACGTTTGGACGTTTCTACACTCTGAGGACGTTTATTTACTCTGAGGACGTTTGGACGTTTCTACACTCTGAGGACGTTTATTTACTCTGAGGACGTTTGGACGTTTCTACACTCTGAGGACGTTTATTTACTCTGAGGACGTTTGGACGTTTCTACACTCTGAGGACGTTTATTTACTCTGAGGACGTTTGGACGTTTCTACACTCTGAGGACGTTTATTTACTCTGAGGACGTTTGGACGTTTCTGCACTCTGAGGACGTTTATTTACTCTGAGGACGTTTCTACACTCTGAGGACGTTTATTTACTCTGAGGACGTTTATGTGCTCTGAGGACGTTTATTTACTCTGAGGACGTTTGGACGTTTCTACACTCTGAGGACGTTTATTGACTCTGAGGACGTTTATTTACTCTGAGGATGTTTCTACACTCTGAGGACGTTTATTTACTCTGAGGACGTTTCTACACTCTGAGGACGTTTATTTACTCTGAGGACGTTTCGACGTTTCTTTAATCTGAGGACGTTTGGACGTTTATTTACTCTGAGGACGTTTATTTACTCTGAGGACGTTTCTACACTCTGAGGACGTTTATTTACTCTGAGGACGTTTGGACATTTCTACACTCTGAGGATGTTTATTTACTCTGAGGACGTTTCTACACTCTGAGGACGTTTATTTACTCTGAGGACGTTTATGTACTCTCAGGACGTTTGGACGTTTATGTACTCTGAGGACGTTTCTACACTCTGAGGATGTTTATTTACTCTGAGGACGTTTGGACGTTTATTTACTCTGAGGACGTTTCTACACTCTGAGGACGTTTCTACACTCTGAGGACGTTTCTACACTCTGAGGACGTTTATTTACTCTGAGGACGTTTGGACGTTTATTTACTCTGAGGACGTTTCTACACTCTGAGGACGTTTATTTACTCTGAGGACGTTTCTACACTCTGAGGACGTTTATTTACTCTGAGGACGTTTATGTGCTCTGAGGACGTTTATTTACTCTGAGGACGTTTCTACACTCTGAGGACGTTTATTGACTCTGAGGACGTTTATGTGCTCTGAGGACGTTTCTACACTCTGAGGACGTTTATTTACTCTGAGGACGTTTCGACGTTTATTTACTCTGAGGACGTTTATTTACTCTGAGGACGTTTCTACACTCTGAGGACGTTTATTTACTCTGAGGACGTTTCGACGTTTCTTTAATCTGAGGACGTTTATTTACTCTGAGGACGTTTCTACACTCTGAGGACGTTTATTTACTCTGAGGACGTTTATGCACTCTGAGGACGTTTATGTACTCTCAGGACGTTTGGACGTTTATGTACTCTGAGGACGTTTCTACACTCTGAGGACGTTTATTTACTCTGAGGACGTTTATGTACTCTCAGGACGTTTGGACGTTTATGTACTCTGAGGACGTTTCTACACTCTGAGGATGTTTATGTACTCTGAGGACGTTTATTTACTCTGAGGACGTTTATTTACTCTGAGGACGTTTATGTACTCTCAGGACGTTTGGACGTTTATGTACTCTGAGGACGTTTCTACACTCTGAGGATGTTTATGTACTCTGAGGACGTTTATTTACTCTGAGGACGTTTATGTACTCTCAGGACGTTTGGACGTTTATGTACTCTGAGGACGTTTCTACACTCTGAGGATGTTTATGTACTCTGAGGACGTTTATTTACTCTGAGGACGTTTGGACGTTTATTTACTCTGAGGACGTTTGGACGTTTCTACACTCTGAGGACGTTTATTTACTCTGAGGACGTTTGGACGTTTCTACACTCTGAGGACGTTTATTTACTCTGAGGACGTTTGGACGTTTATTTACTCTGAGGACGTTTGGACGTTTCTACACTCTGAGGACGTTTATTTACTCTGAGGACGTTTGGACGTTTCTACACTCTGAGGACGTTTATTTACTCTGAGGACGTTTGGACGTTTCTGCACTCTGAGGACGTTTATTTACTCTGAGGACGTTTCTACACTCTGAGGACGTTTATTTACTCTGAGGACGTTTATGTGCTCTGAGGACGTTTATTTACTCTGAGGACGTTTGGACGTTTCTACACTCTGAGGACGTTTATTGACTCTGAGGACGTTTATTTACTCTGAGGATGTTTCTACACTCTGAGGACGTTTATTTACTCTGAGGACGTTTATTTACTCTGAGGACGTTTGGACGTTTATTTACTCTGAGGACGTTTGGACATTTCTACACTCTGAGGATGTTTATTTACTCTGAGGACGTTTATGTAATCTGAGGACGTTTATTTACTCTGAGGACGTTTATTTACTCTGAGGACGTTTATGTTCTCTGAGGACGTTTCTGTACTCTGAGGACGTTTCTACACTCTGAGGAGGTTTATGTTCTCTGAGGACGTTTATGTAATCTGAGGACGTTTATTTACTCTGAGGACGTTTATTTACTCTGAGGACGTTTATGTTCTCTGAGGACGTTTATGTACTCTGAGGACGTTTCTACACTCTGAGGAGGTTTATGTTCTCTGAGGACGTTTATGTACTCTGAGGACGTTTCTACACTCTGAGGAGGTTTATTTACTCTGAGGACGTTTATTTACTCTGAGGACGTTTATGTGCTCTGAGGACGTTTATTTACTCTGAGGAGGTTTATTTGCTCTGAGGACGTTTCTACACTCTGAGGACGTTTCTACACTCTGAGGACGTTTATTAACTCTGAGGACGTTTATGTACTCTGAGGACGTTTCTACACTCTGAGGAGGTTTATTTACTCTGAGGACGTTTATTTACTCTGAGGACGTTTGGACGTTTATTTACTCTGAGGACATTTGGACGTTTATTTACTCTGAGAACGTTTCTGCACTCTGAGGACGTTTCTGCACTCTGAGGACGTTTATTTACTCTGAGGATGTTCATTTACTCTGAGGATGTTCATTTACTCTGAGGACGTTTATTTACTCTGAGGATGTTTCTACACTCTGAGGACGTTTCTGTACTCTGACGACGTTTATGTACTCTGAGGACATTTCTGCACTCTGAGGACGTTTATGTACTCTGAGGACGCTTCTGCACTCTGAGGACGTATATATACTCTGAGGACGTTTATGTACTCTGAGGACGTTTCTGTACTCTGAGGACATTTCTGCACTCTGAGGACGTTTATGTACTCTGAGGACGCTTCTGCACTCTGAGGACGTATATTTACTCTGAGGACGTTTCTGCACTCTGAGGACGTTTATTTATTCTGAGGACATTTGGACGTTTATTTACTCTGAGGACGTTTATTTACTCTGAGGATGTTCATTTACTCTGAGGACGTTTATTTACTCTGAGGATGTTTCTGCACTCTGAGGACGTTTATTTACTCTAAGGACGTTTCTGTACTCTGAGGACATTTATGTACTCTGAGGACATTTCTGCACTCTGAGGACGTTTATGTACTCTGAGGACGCTTCTGCACTCTGAGGACGTATATTTACTCTGAGGACGTTTCTCCACTCTGAGGACGTATATATACTCTGAGGACGTTTATGTACTCTGAGGACGTATATATACTCTGAGGACGTTTATGTACTCTGAGGACGTTTCTGCACTCTGAGGACGTATGTATACTCTGAGGACGTATATATACTCTGAGGACGTTTATGTACTCTGAGGACGTTTCTGCACTCTGAGGACGTATGTATACTCTGAGGACGTTTATGTACTCTGAGGACGTATATATACTCTGAGGACGTTTATGTACTCTGAGGACGTATATATACTCTGAGGACGTTTATGTACTCTGAGGACGTTTCTGCACTCTGAGGACGTATGTATACTCTGAGGACGTATATGTACTCTGAGGACGTTTATGTACTCTGAGGACATTTCTGCACTCTGAGGACGTTTATGTACTCTGAGGACGCTTCTGCACTCTGAGGACGTATATATACTCTGAGGACGTATATTTACTCTGAGGACGTTTCTGTACTCTGAGGACATTTCTGCACTCTGAGGACGTATATTTACTCTGAGGACGTTTCTGCACTCTGAGGACGTTTATTTACTCTGAGGACGTTTATTTACTCTGAGGACGTTTCTACACTCTGAGGATGTTCATTTACTCTGAGGACGTTTATTTACTCTGAGGATGTTTCTGCACTCTGAGGACGTTTATTTACTCTAAGGACGTTTCTGTACTCTGAGGACGTTTATGTACTCTGAGGACATTTCTGCACTCTGAGGACGTTTATGTACTCTGAGGACGCTTCTGCACTCTGAGGACGTTTATGTACTCTGAGGACGCTTCTGCACTCTGAGGACGTATATTTACTCTGAGGACGTTTCTGCACTCTGAGGACGTATATATACTCTGAGGACGTTTATGTACTCTGAGGACGTATATATACTCTGAGGACGTTTATGTACTCTGAGGACGTTTCTGCACTCTGAGGACGTATGTATACTCTGAGGACGTATATATACTCTGAGGACGTTTATGTACTCTGAGGACGTTTCTGCACTCTGAGGACGTATGTATACTCTGAGGACGTATATATACTCTGAGGACGTTTATGTACTCTGAGGACGTTTCTGCACTCTGAGAACGTATGTATACTCTGAGGACGTTTATGTGCTCTGACGACGTTTCTGCACTCTGAGGACGTTTATTTACTCTGAGGACGTTTCTACACTCTGAGGACGTTTATTTACTCTGAGGACGTTTCTACACTCTGAGGACGTGTATTTACTCTGAGGACGTTTGGACGTTTATTTACTCTGAGGACGTTTCTACACTCTGAGGACGTTTATTTACTCTGAGGACGTTTATTCACTGTGAGGACGTTTCTACACTCTGAGGACGTTTATTTACTCTGAGGACGTTTGGACGTTTATTTACTCTGAGGACGTTTCTACACTCTGAGGACGTTTATTTACTCTGAGGACGTTTATTTACTCTGAGGACGTTTCGACGTTTATTTACTCTGAGGACGTTTCTACACTCTGAGGACGTTTATTCACTGTGAGGACGTTTCTACACTCTGAGGACGTTTATTTACTCTGAGGACGTTTCTGCACTCTGAGGACGTTTATTTACTCTGAGGACGTTTATTTACTCTGAGGACGTTTATTCACTGTGAGGACGTTTCTACACCCTGAGGACGTTTATTTACTCTGACGACGTTTCTGCACTCTGAGGACGTTTATTTACTCTGAGGACGTTTATTTACTCTGAAGATGTTTATTTACTCTGAGGACGTTTCTACACTCTGAGGACGTTTATTTACTCTGAGGACGTTTATTTACTCTGAGGACGTTTCTACACCCTGAGGACGTTTATTTACTCTGAGGACGTTTATTTACTCTGAGGAGGTTTATGTGCTCTGAGGACGTTTCTACACCCTGAGGACGTTTATTTACTCTGAGGACGTTAATTCACTCTGAGGACGTTTATTTACTCTGAGGACGTTTCTACACTCTGAGGACGTTTATTTACTCTGAGGACGTTTATTTACTCTGAGGACGTTTCTACACTCTGAGGACGTATATTTACTCTGAGGACGTTTATTTACTCTGAGGACGTTTATTTACTCTGAGGACGTTTCTACACCCTGAGGACGTTTATTTACTCTGAGGACGTTAATTCACTCTGAGGACGTTTATTTACTCTGAGGATGTTTATTTACTCTGAGGACGTTTATTTACTCTGAGGACGTTTTTATTTACTCTGAGGATGTTTATGTGCTCTGAGGACGTTTCTACACTCTGAGGACGTTTGGACGTTTATTTACTCTGAGGACGTTTCTACACTCTGAGGACGTTTATTTACTCTGAGGACGTTTATTTACTCTGAAGATGTTTATTTACTCTGAGGACGTTTATTTACTCTGAGGACGTTTATGTGCTCTGAGGACGTTTATGTGCTCTGAGGACGTTTCTACACCCTGAGGACGTTTATTTACTCTGAGGCCGTTTCTACACTCTGAGGACGTTTATTTACTCTGAGGACGTTTCTACACCCTGAGGACGTTTATTTACTCTGAGGCCGTTTCTACACTCTGAGGACGTTTATTTACTCTGAGGACGTTTGGACGTTTCTACACCCTGAGGACGTTTATTTACTCTGAGGACGTTTCTACACTCTGAGGACGTTTATTTACTCTGAGGACGTTTCTACACTCTGAGGATGTATATTTACTCTGAGGACGTTTATTTACTCTGAGGACGTTTGGACGTTTATTTACTCTGAGGACGTTTATTTACTCTGAGGACGTTTTTATTTACTCTGAGGACGTTTATTAACTCTGAGGACGTTTGGACGTTTATTTACTCTGAGGACGTTTATTTACTCTGAAGATGTTTATTTACTCTGAGGACGTTTATTTACTCTGAGGACGTTTTTATTTACTCTGAGGATGTTTATGTGCTCTGAGGACGTTTCTACACTCTGAGGACGTTTGGACGTTTATTTACTCTGAGGACGTTTCTACACTCTGAGGACGTTTATTTACTCTGAGGACGTTTATTTACTCTGAAGATGTTTATTTACTCTGAGGACGTTTATTTACTCTGAGGACGTTTATGTGCTCTGAGGACGTTTATGTGCTCTGAGGACGTTTCTACACCCTGAGGACGTTTATTTACTCTGAGGCCGTTTCTACACTCTGAGGACGTTTATTTACTCTGAGGACGTTTCTACACCCTGAGGACGTTTATTTACTCTGAGGCCGTTTCTACACTCTGAGGACGTTTATTTACTCTGAGGACGTTTCTACACCCTGAGGACGTTTATTTACTCTGAGGACGTTTATGTACTCTGAGGACGTTTGGACGTTTATTTACTCTGAGGCCGTTTCTACACTCTGAGGACGTTTATTTACTCTGAGGACGTTTCTACACTCTGAGGACGTTTATTTACTCTGAGGACGTTTCTACACTCTGAGGATGTATATTTACTCTGAGGACGTTTATTTACTCTGAGGACGTTTGGACGTTTATTTACTCTGAGGACGTTTCAACGTTTATGTACTCTGAGGACGTTTATGTACTCTGAGGACGTTTCTGCACTCTGAGGACGTATGTATAC
This sequence comes from Semicossyphus pulcher, assembly GCF_022749685.1. Taxonomy (NCBI): domain Eukaryota; kingdom Metazoa; phylum Chordata; class Actinopteri; order Labriformes; family Labridae; genus Semicossyphus; species Semicossyphus pulcher. The sequence continues at coordinate 714,169 of NW_027211759.1, forward strand.
TCTGAGGACGTATATATACTCTTAGGACGTTTATGTACTCTGAAGGCATTACTGCACTCTGAGGATGTTTCTACACTTTGAGGATGTTTCTGCACCCTAAGAACAGATGTTTTCTTAGCTGTGGACTATTTCTACATCATGTGAATTATTCCTGTCTGTGTGTGTGTGTGTGTGTGTGTGTGTGTGTGTGTGTGTGCGTACCTCCCAGTTCAGTGTGTTGTGTCTCATTGCTCTTCTCCTTTTCACCATCTTGTGTCTTTGAGAGCGCATTCCTGCAGGCTGATGGCTGTAATAACAAAACATTGTTAACACTTATTTTTGGAAATCAAACTTGTCTATGGAGATCATCTCACCTCCTTGTCACTCCTCTTCAACGCCTCCTCGATCTGATTGAACTCTTTTTCTTTCTGTCGAGCCTCAGCAACAGCAGCTTTCTCCTGCTTGCTGATTACCACAGCAACCCTCACCACAATGAGGCTGAGGAGGCAGAAACAGCCGGGGAACACGATGAGTACAAAGAAGGTCAGGTTCAGTTTACCTGCTGCTCGTAACGTCTGCGGACAGACAGACAGACAGACAGACAGACAGACAGACAGACAGACAGAGAGTTGAGCGAGAAAATCCAGGTCCATTTACACCAATTGAACCAGTGTGTGTATTGGGGTGTGTTACTGGGACCAGTACTGACAAGCTGCATCAGGTTATCGCAGAAGTCGTGGGTCATCAGTCGAATCAGAGACAGCAGAGATGAACCGAATGAGTCATAGCTGGTGTAGCCGTAGTTTGGGTTCTTCCCACCTTTTAAACACGTAAAACCCTCCGGACAGGCCCTTAACACACCATCATCTTCATCATCATCATCATTAGTATTAAAATCATCTTCATCATGAGTATCAGAGACAGTGTGTGAACGTACCCGGCATAAGAGCTGTTTCCACACAGCAAAGCATCCAGGTCATGAGGACGGTAGTAAAAGTTCGCTGACAGAGAGAGAGACAGGCAGTCAATTGTATGTGGTGTATTGTTGATGCTTTGGCAATATTGTCTTGACTTTCATGCCAATAAAGTATAATTTAATTGAAATTGGCAGCCAGGGAGACAGATGGACAGATGGACAGGTGTTGGAGCTTGATGTGTTGAAGGTGTGGTTCAATTTAAACATTATAAAATTATCTGTGTAGGAAAGCAGGATCAGAAGTTCTGACAGCATAGGCGTCTGTGATGTCATCTTAAACCCATCTGATGATTTATGAGAGGTTACAGAGCGCCGGAGTCCTGAGTGAGACTAAGACACACATTTTCAATCTTATTATTTTAGCCAAAACCAGGAGATTTTGTGACAGCTTCAGAACGTTCACTTGACATTATCCTCATCATCATCTTCATCATAAGTACCGCTCCTGGTGGATTCATATTGGTTTCTCTACATAATACAACAGAGTACGCTCTACCTGCTCTATTTAAGAGTCCTCAGATAACTGTGTTATTGAGCGTATATAAATAAAAATGTAATCATTGATTGAATTGATCAACATCTTCTTCATCATCAGCATCACCATCTTACATTTGTTGTTGAGGTACATGTTCCAATCAAAGCGACCGTAGTTATCAGGTGTGTATTCAAGGGTCATGTTGACCGGCCACATGACACATTTCTGTTTCAGGGATCCCATAAAGAGCTGCTGACCAATCAGAGCCAACAAGCTGAGGCAGATCCCGGTCATCGCCATGACGCCCGCCAGACACCTCAGGGATTGGACGAGAGCTCTGACAGTTGTCTTCACACCTAAGAGAGGGGCATGCTTAAATAGTTTCAAGTGTCACATGTCAAGTGCACACATTCAGACTCGCACACACACACTGACCCGGTATGAGTGGGAGGAGCTTCAGGACTCGAGAAACTTTGGCCAGAACAGAAACTTTCCCCAAATCCACAAATTCTGACAAGTACCTGAAACACACCTTCATCGTTATCATCATCATTATTCTTATTATTAATATTATAATATTTGTATTAATAATATTATGATTGAATAAATTATCATTATGATGATATTATTACGCCAGGATGACGACCAGGATGTCCAGCAGGTTCCAGTTGTCTCTGAGGAAGGTAAACCTGCCCAAACAGACACCTCTGGACACCATCTTTATGACAACCTCGAGCGTGTAGACGGCTGTGAACATGTAACTGTTTAAAGACACAAACACACGATTTAAAATAATACAACAAAAGTTAGAGAGAAACATCTGAAGCATCTGCTGACAGGAAACAAAACATCCAGTCAAGTTAGCTGGGGCAGCCGTGGTTGGTGGTTGGAGACCCAGCTCCTCCACTTCACATGCTGAAGTGTCCTTGGGCAAGACACTGAACCCTGAATTGTAAATGCGTCTGAATGATTTTCTGAGTGGTGGGCCAAGGAATGGTGTCTGTGAAAGGGTGAATGTGATATGTAGTGTAAAAGCACCGTGAGTTGTCTGATGACTCGAAAGGGGCTTAATAATTACAGTCTATTAACCATTAACCATGAACCATTTACCATGAATCGTTTACCATGAACCATTAACCATGAACCGTTTACCATGAACCGTTTACCATGAACCATTAACCATGAACCATTTACCATGAACCATTTACCATGAACCATTAACCATGAACCATTTACCATGAACCGTTTACCATGAACCATTAACCATGAACCGTTTACCATGAACCGTTTACCATGAACCATTAACCATGAACCGTTTACCATGAACCATTTACCATGAACCGTTTACCATGAACCATTAACCATGAACCGTTTACCATGAACCGTTTACCATGAACCATTAACCATGAACCATTTACCATGAACCATTTACCATGAACCATTAACCATGAACCATTTACCATGAACCATGAACCGTTTACCATGAACCGTTTACCATGAACCATTTACCATGAACCATTTACCATGAACCATTAACCATGAACCGTTTACCATGAACCATTAACCATGAACCATTAACCATGAACCATTTACCATGAACCATTTACCATGAACCATTAACCATGAACCATTTACCGTTTACCATGAACCGTTTACCATGAACCGTTTACCATGAACCATTAACCATGAACCATTAACCATGAACCGTTTACCATGAACCATTTACCATGAACCATTAACCATGAACCGTTTACCATGAACCATTAACCATGAACCATTAACCATGAACCATTTACCATGAACCATTTACCATGAACCATTAACCATGAACCATTTACCATGAACCATTTACCATGAACCATGAACCGTTTACCATGAACCGTTAACCATGAACCGTTAACCATGAACCATTTACCATGAACCATTTACCATGAACCATTAACCATGAACCGTTTACCATGAACCATTTACCATGAACCATTTACCATGAACCATTAACCATGAACCATTTACCATGAACCGTTTACCATGAACCATTAACCATGAACCATTTACCATGAACCATTAACCATGAACCGTTTACCATGAACCGTTTACCATGAACCATTTACCATGAACCGTTTACCATGAACCGTTTACCATGAACCGTTTACCATGAACCATTTACCATGAACCGTTTACCATGAACCGTTTACCATGAACCATTTACCATGAACCATTAACCATGAACCGTTTACCATGAACCATTTACCATTAACCATGAACCGTTTACCATGAACCGTTTACCATGAACCATTTACCATGAACCATTAACCATGAACCGTTTACCATGAACCATTTACCATGAACCATTTACCATGAACCGTTTACCATGAACCGTTTACCATGAACCATTTACCATGAACCGTTAACCATGAACCGTTTACCATGAACCGTTTACCATGAACCATTTACCATGAACCGTTTACCATGAACCGTTTACCATGAACCATTTACCATGAACCATTTACCATGAACCATTAACCATGAACCGTTTACCATGAACCATTTACCATTAACCATGAACCGTTTACCATGAACCGTTTACCATGAACCATTTACCATGAACCATTAACCATGAACCGTTTACCATGAACCATTTACCATGAACCATTAACCATGAACCGTTTACCATGAACCATTAACCATGAACCATTTACCATGAACCATTAACCATGAACCGTTTACCATGAACCATTTACCATGAACCATTAACCATGAACCGTTTACCATGAACCATTAACCATGAACCGTTTACCATGAACCATTTACCATGAACCATTAACCATGAACCATTTACCATTTACCATTTACCATTAACCATAAACCATTTACCATTTACCATTAACCGTTTACCATTAACCGTTTACCATTAACCCTTAACCATTTACCATTAACCATTAACTATTAACTATTAACCATTAACTGTTAACCATTTAACATTCAACATTTAACATTAACGATTTAACAATGACCATTAACTATAACACTGGTAACCATTAACCATTTATTGAACTAACCTTAACTTTATTTATTGAGATCAGTTTGTTTTCCAGGACAGGAGATTTAAAAAGCAGTTATGGGATCAGTGAAGGATTTTCCTCAGCATGTGGCCGCGGCAGAATAATGTCCTGTCAGGTGTCAGGCGGCTGTAGCTCAGTGGCTCAGTGGTAGAGTCGGTCGTCTTTCAATCATCGGAAGGTCGGAGGTTCGATCCCCAGCTCCCTCAGGCTACATGTCAAAGTGTCCTTGGGCAAGACACTGAACCCCAAATTGCTCCTGGTGGCCTAGCCAATGTATGAATGTGATGACTGAGTGACAGTTGGGCACTTTATGTACCAGCCTCTGCCATCAGTGTATAAATGTGTGTGTGAATGGGTGAATGTGACATGTAGTGTGAAAGCAGCTTTGAGTGGCCGCAGAGACTAGAAAAGCGCTTTATAAATAAAGTCCAGTTACCATTTATAATCAGGATTAATGCAGACTGTCTGGTTCTGTCCTCGTCCGTCCAATAACTCCAGGTAATGAACAGGTGTATTTTATACTGTGACAAGTTTGACTCCTAACGCTGAATCACTTCATGAGGACAGAACAGAGGCCTGAGATCTGATTTTCTCTGTGAACCATGAATGCGTATCACTGACAGCACCAAACAAACAGATTAAGGTGTGTGTGTGTGTGTGTGTGTGTGTGTGTGTGTGTGTGTGCGTGCGTGCACACTCACTCCAGACTGTAGCTCCAATCTGGTCGATCTTTTATCATCATGAACACACAGTCGGTCAGAATCGTCACCATGACGACCAAACTGAAGAATGTTTGAATGTTAAGGAAGAAACACACACACACACACGCTGAGCATGTTAATGCAGTAAAACAGACTGCAGGAGTTTGGGTTTGTTCCATCTACTACTTGGGGAGCAGCAGAGTGTTACATCATCAGTCTGAAATAATCAAGGATATGAGTGAGTGAGAACTCTGATGGCGGCGGTTCTCAGCTGGTTCAACGGACTCAACAGGAACCAGGCCGACCCAGAATTGAACCGGTAAATCAGGTTTCCTTTACCAAGCACAAGGAACGTCTGCAGAGAGACAGACAGGTAAACCTAACCCTAACCCTAACCCCCCCAGGGATAAATAAAATATTTCTGATTCTGATTCTGAAGAGAGAGAGAGAGAGGTGGGTTAGAGAGAGAGAGACAGATTACAGAGAGAGAGAGAGGTGGGTTAAAGAGAGAGAAAAGAATTACAGAGAGAGAGAGAGGCGGGTCAGAGAGATTAAACAGAGGGAGACCTTTTGTGATTGGTAGAAAGGATCCAGCTCCTCCAATGGGGTGTTGAGAAGCTCAGGGGGCGGGTCCCCGTAGAAGAATGGGAGGGGCTTCCCGGCCTCCAGGTCACTGGCTGGTTTAGGCAGGTCTTTCTCTGCTTCCTGTCAATCAGAGAGCCAATTAGAGAACATGATTCAGTTCAGTTTAAGTGTTAATGTTGAATTCTCACAAAAATGTGATGTTTTCATAAATAAAGTTATATTATGTTACAATTTTACGATTATATTTAGCAGACACTTTTGTACAACATTTGTATTGTCCAGTACAACACAAGCAACAAGACAGGAGGGAACGAAGTCAGTAAGAGCCAACAAACAGCTTCAAGTGCGATCGGACACTGGTGCTGACAGGCAGAGCACAGTGCGTAAAGAAGCATCATCATCAACATCAATAACAACAACATCATTATTATCAAAAGCATTACTATTATTAAGGTCAGAGGTGTTCATAAAGAGCTGGGTCTTAAGCTTCTTCTTAAAGGTGAAAGGGACTCTGCTGAGATGACAAGGAGCTCAGTCTTGGATAGGTTGAGCTGAAGGTGGCGTTCTTTCATCCATTTAGAGATATCAGCAAGGCATGACGAGATACGTGCAGAGACTGTAGTGTCCTCTGAAGGGAATGACAGGAAGAGCTGGGTATCGTCCACATAGCAATGGTATGAGAAACCATGGGAGCGGATGATTGCACCAAGTGAGGAGGTATATATTGAAAAGAGAAGGGGACCGAGCACTGACCCTTGAGGCACCTCTGTGGATAAGCTGTGGGGTTTGGACACTTTCCTTATCAAGATGCTGTAACAGATGTCCCTGAGAGGTAGGACATGAACCAGAAGAGGGCAGATCCTGAGATACCAAGCTCAGAGAGAGTGGAGAGGAGGATGTGGTGGTTCACCGTGTCAAAGGCAGCTGACAGATCTAGCAGTGATAGAGCTGAGGACTGTCCAGCAGCTTTAGCCAGACGCAGTGATTCCATTACCGACAGTAGTGCAGTTTCTGTAGAGCTTAAAGCCAGACTGATTTGGGTCCAACAGATTGTTCTTGGACAGGAAGTCAGAGACTTAATTAAAAACTGTGAGTTGTCAAGTACTTTGGACAGGAAGGGTAGAAGTGAAACTAGTCTGAAGTTTAAGTTAGTTTTAAGTTTTCCATACATCTCCTCTCCTGACACTTTTGAATCAATCAATCAATAAAGTTTATATTGTATAGCGCCAAATCATAACCAGGTTAAGTTATCTTAGACACTTCACAAACAGAGCAGGTCAGGGAAACACAAGTATTAACACACTCACACAGAACAAAGAGCAAAATTTATTATAATCCTTAAACATAACTACCAGTGCCACCAACAATCATGCCCACATATATTAATAAAAACTGTCCAGTGTCCATTATGCACACAGTAGAGAATATAGACATGGATTCCAGCAGCAGAAATAAATATATTTTAACAGCTGACCTTTCTTTGATGTTAAGCACACAGAACGTTAATTAACATAAGATCCTGTCCAAATCTAACGGCATTTTTTGATGAAAAGAGTTATGCTGTTGTGCCTTGTGCGTAAATGTTCACAGTGTCTCTCGTTATTTGGAAAGGAACTAATCCTTTCTGATGTTATGATATTGTTCCTGATATATATGGATATAACTTAAATCCGAGCATCATTATACATCTGTGTATCATTATCATTATCATCATCATTATTATCATTATCATCATTATCATTATTCTTACTATCATTATCATCATTATCATTGTCGTCATTATCGTTATCTTTATCATCATTATCATTATTATCATTATTATCATTGTCATCATTACAATTATCATTATCATTGTCATCATTATTATCAGTTATCAGTATCGTTATCAATATCATTATTTTCACTGTCCTCATTATCTTTATCATTATCATTGTCATCATTATCATCATTATCATTGTCAGCATTATCAGCATTATCGTTATCATTATCATCATTATCATTTTTATAATTATCGTTATCTTTATCATCGTTATCATCATTATTATCATTGTCATCATTATAATTATCATTATCATTATTATCAGTCATCTTTATTATCAGTTATCAGTATCGTTATCATTAAAATTATTTTCATTGTCATCATTATCTTTATCATTATCATTATTATCATTGTCATCATTATTGTTATAATTATCATTATCATTATCATTTTTATAATTATCGTTATCTTTATCATTGTCATCATTATCATTTTATAATTATCATTATCTTTATCATCGTTATCATTATTATCATTGTCATCATTATAATTATCATTATCATTATTATCAGTCATCTTTATTATCAGTTATCAGTATCGTTATCTTTATCATCGTTATCATCATTATTATCATTGTCATCATTATAATTATCATTATCATTATTATCAGTCATCTTTATTATCAGTTATCAGTATCGTTATCATTAAAATTATTTTCATTGTCATCATTATCTTTATCATTATCATTATTATCATTGTCATCATTATTGTTATAATTATCATTATCATTATCATTTTTATAATTATTGTTATCTTTATCATTGTCATCATTATCATTTTATAATTATCATTATCTTTATCATCGTTATCATTATTATCATTGTCATCAATATTGTTATAATTATCATTATCATCATTATCATCACTATCATCATTATCATTATCATTGTCATCACTTTAATTATCATTATCATTATTATCATTGTCATCGTTATATACAGTCATTGGTTTACTGTTAGCTGACATGTCCTTACTGTTTACTGTTAGCGTGACCCTGCAAACTGTTTGCTGTTAGCAGAAGAATGCTAACTGTTTGCTGTTAGCTGACATGTGCTATCAGCTGCATCGCTGACAAAATCTTTGCTCTCTCTGGACACCAGGGGGCGACACATCATCAAATATGATCACATAGAAAACACACTGTTCATCTTTATCAGAGCACAGGCAGACACAGAGTTCATGCTTAAATCATCATCATTATCATTATCATTGTCATCATTATCATTATCATTGTCATTATCATTATTATCATTGCCATCATTATCATTATTATTATTATCATTATAATCACTGTCATCATTGTTGTTATCCTTGTCATCATAATCGTTGTCATTATTATCATTGTCATCATTATCATCATTATTATCATTGTCATCAGTATCATTATCATTAAGTGTTTTGTACCTGCTTGTTTCTCCTCTTGTCTAGCTCCTCCCCATCGTCTTCATGTCTTCGTTGAATATCCTCCAGCGAGGCCACTGTGAAGCGTCTGAAGACCTCCTGACCAACAGGGGGCAGCAGAGACACCACCCTGCCATCACCCAGCGCTGCCTGAACTTCACTGTCACCTAGCAACTTCTTCCTGTGGGGAGGGGGGGTCACACAATTTCTGTGTTCGAAATGCCATACAATACTAGCAGTACGTATCGATTTGGCCAATATGTAGTATGTAGTATGCAAACAAATGCAAAATGTGCAGTTACCAAAAATGCCCAGATGTTGTACTGATTTGGAAAAAATCTCCAGTATGCATGGGACCAGTCTGCCTCACCTACTGCATTCCTGAAGAGCAGAGGGGGGCGCTATAGCTAAAGAAGCAGCTTTTTGCTGTTCGCGGGTTATAGTTTGTTTCCGCTTTCAGAACTGTGTTATTTGGTATGCGCGCTGAGCAGATTATCCTTTGGTAACTGCTTAATACCCTTGAGGATACCTTAACAACTAAAATGAAACAAAATTGAAGAATTGAACAAGATGAGAAAATTGTCTGAAAATCAATTAAACTTTCAAGAACTCTAGATGCTGTGTGAGTATTTTGTTTTTTGTACTGCTGCACTCCAGAACTTTTTATCTAAATTTTTACTTAATTCCTTTAATCTAATGTATTTTTGTTTTTTGTATCTATTTTTGATAAGTATCACATTTCTTTTAATGTTCTTAATGCTCTGTTTTAAATTGTGTAAAGCACTTTGAATTGCTTTATGTATAGTATAGAGAGCACCATTCATGTGTATGTATAGACTCTGTACATACATTTGCCTTGCCTTTCCAAAACTGGATACTGGCGCCTGGCGTTGCATACTGAAACATAAATTTGAACAGCTCTGTACATACTACCACAGAACGCAGTATGCAGTATATAGTATATAGTATCCGATTTCGAACACAGCACACATTTACTGTTAGCAGAAGAATGCTAACTGTTTATTGCATAGACTATATGAAAAGATGGACAACATGACAGCTCCCTAAAAGTGAAGCCAAAACATTTCAGGCGCCCCTGCTGACTGGCTGCAGTATAGCTCATAAAGCCCGCCCCCCCCATGTTAACAGATGAGACATGAGTCAAACTATAAAAGCAAAATACACGCTCGATACATTTTTCTCAAACGTGGTTTCTGTCATTATAGTTAGTTCTTATCATGCTGATTTATTTAAGTGTTCATTTTACTGACAAGTTTATTTTTAATTAGTTATTTGATGCTGTCAAAATGATGATTGACAGCTCTGTTGACAAATTCGGCTCCTGCAGCCAATCAGTTCCCGGTGAGCAGAGTGGCGGACGATCCACGAGAGGAGACGTACCTGTGAACGTTAACTTCAGACCAACACAAGAAGCTGTCCTGCTGTTAAACACGCCGGCGGATCCTTGCTGTTTTTTCAGTAAGTTAAGTGTGTGTTTGGGTTAGCGGAAGTGGCTACGGCCGCTTCACTCAACGATCTCTACTGACAGACTACAGACTCTGGCTCCAAATGACGTCGCCAAATGCAAGATGGCAGCGCCTATCACGGGCTATTTTGGCATCAATTTCGTACAATGAGAGCAGATGGAGACGCGTTGTCCATCTATATATACAGTCATTGGTTTACTGTTAGCTGACATGTCCTTACTGTTTACTGTTAGCGTAACCCTGCAAACTGTTTGCTGTTAGCTGACATGTGCTAACAGCTGCATCGCTGACAAAATCTTTGCTCTCTCTGGACACCAGGGGGCGACACATCGTCAAATATGATCACATAGAGAACACACTGTTCATCTTTATCAGAGCACAGGCAGACACAGAGTTCATGCTTAAATCATGCTCATCATCATTATTCTCTCCTGATGATTCGTCTCCTTGTTATTGAGCCTGATCTGACAGTCCGTACTGTTTCTATCTCTGGTGAACCAAAGTTTCAAACGTCACAGCTAAATTACGGTGGCCCACAAAGACAAACAGCCAAAAGGATTTTAGAATGGGCTTCAAATTCAGTGAGAAACACACAAACCCTGACAACAGCAACAGAAAACTTCAGGCCTGCAGGGGGTGCTGAGAGAGACACCATGCCACTCAACACCTCCTGACTACTGTGACATTAACACCTGTTGTCAAACTCCACCCTGCACCCCCCCAATGGAGTAACTGTGAAGGTCTTTTAAAGTTTAAACTTTGTTATTAAGTCTATGATGATGTCACATCAACACCAGCTGAGCCTCAATCTGATTGGTCCGCAGAACCTTTGATCTCTAACCTGCAGCATTTAGCTGATCTGTTTGTGTGATCAATCAGAAGATAAAAACATCTCTTCATTGATCTTTATTTATAAATGTATAGATCACACAGTGTTCTGAGTTCTCTACACTCGGAGTCTCAACCAGAGACTGTTCACTCATTAAAGTCCTGTTTGCAGAACAACACGGGCCGACCTCAGAGCAGAGACAGCAGCGACCTGCACTCTGAGCTCTGACACAGTACGCAGTAGTAGTACTTCATAGTACTGCAGTATAAACAGACACTTACAGCTGTGATGGAGAGAGTCTCCTCTCTCTCTGAAGCAGATCTCCTCTCTCCTTCCTTCTCCTCCAGAAGTCAAAGAACGACATCCTCTAGCCGTCTGCATGCACCTGTCTTCTGTCCTGATACCTGTCTGTCTGGTCTGTCTGTCTGCCTGTCTGTTTGTCTCTCTGTCTGTGTGTGAGTCGTCTGCCACTCCCTTTTGCTCTCCTCTCTTTAAGTTCACTCTATCCAGAGTGGTATATCTGCAGGGTTGTGTCATCACCGTCTCCTCTGTCAGCCATGTTGGCTCCGCCCTGCTGGCCCCGCCCCGCTCTCTGACTGTTACTATGGAAACAGATATGCTTTTTTTTTACTCTTCTGTTTCTGGTTGTGTTGTCTTTACTGTTGTTCTGACTGCAGCTCTACATGGCTCTGCTTCCCCCTCAGCCTGTCCTCCCACACACACACACACACTTCCTGTTGTCCACATGTCTTCAACAGAACATGAGGGTCTGTTCCAGGAAACAGTGAAAGCATCGTGTAACACACAGAGAGAGAGACACACACACACACACACAAGATGAAGACAGGAAACAAAGAGTTCATTTGTGTTTTAATGAGAAGTTCAGTCTGTTCAAGTGAAAAACACTTTAACACACAGGCAGCATTCATCACACACACACACACACAAGCACACGCACACACAAGCACACGCACACACACACACACACACACACACACACAGGGCGATCGGAGGGGCTGAAAACTGTACAGGTAGACCTCAGTTGGAGATGATGTCCTTCAGTTGGTCCCTCTCTCGTGACTTCCAGTAGGCTGAGCTTTAAACCAAGACTAGCATGACAAGTCAGCATTGTGAAGTTCATTTCATTGTATATGAAGTATACGCCTGTAAGAGTGCTTATGGTTCTGTTTGTTAAGTGTGTTACGTCAAATATATCGTTTCTACAGTTAAAATGACCGCGATCGTGATGCCAATTCTGCTAGGCCGTTATTGGCAATTTCCATAATTTGTTAGCATCAAGCTAACGAACTAAGTTAGTCTTACTTTAGACTTGATTGACTTGAGGCATGATGACTGGGATGACTTGCGTGTGTTCATAAGTTTGAATGTTAGCTGTTAAATATAAAATGATATAATTCTATCTCAAAAACATCGCTTGTCTCCGCTCATCACTCTCTTTCTCTGCTGCCCAAACTCTGATCCATGCTTTCATCACATCCAGAATCAACTACTGCAACAGCATCCTTTATGGTTCATCCTCCAAAGTCCTCAATAAACTCCAATACATCCAGAACTCTGCTGCCCGCCTCCTCACCCACTCCCTCTCCCGTGAACACATCACCCCCGTCCTCCAGAACCTCCGCTGGCTCCATGTTCCACAACACATCCAGTTCAAAGTCCTTCTTCTCACCCACAAAGCCCTCCATAACCAGGCCCCTCCATACCTCACAGACCTGCTATTATTATTAACACTTATAAAGTCTTATTAATATATATTTGATGTTAATAAGAATCTTATACTTATAAGGGTCTTATTACCTATTAACTAACTTATTACAGTTTTTCTCAGTCGCTTTGGTGCATTTCTCACATCACTATTAACATTTGCACAACAGTTAGTCATTCGTGCACATCATAGTAGCAGTTTCTCATTCCTTCCAACAAATTGCAAATGCTTTTGGACAGGCATCAATTGATTTCTTAGAACTCTCTGCTGTTTTATAACATTATCATTTGCTTATGTCATGTCGGTTAAAATGAAATATACTTGTGAATGCTGAATAGTCATTCCCTATAAAACTAATAGTCTTCATTTCATTGCTTGAGTCATTACACACAAAAATGTTGAACTAGTTGTCAAAATCTGTCAAGCTAATTTTATACATTTTTTAATCTTTTTTTCCCTGAAAATGTCTCCTGAATTGAACAATTTCTCTCAGGTGAACCTCAGCTTTCACTGATGAGAAGGGCTGTGTGAAGCATTAGCTGCAACCAATGATAAGTCACTTCTCCACAGTCACTCAGAGCTGAATCCCATGAATCCCCACTTTACAAGCATATATGAACCAAGCAGGACATAGTGTGTACCATTTCTACAATACTGAAACAGAAATGAAAGGTCAGCCTCGTGGACAAGGGGTGAGGATGCGGGGAGGAAGGGGAAGGGGACAAAACAGGGGAAGAGGAAGAAGAGGCCAAGTAGGCGGATTCCTGATGAAATCAGGGCTACAATTGTGGATCATGTTGTCAGTCATGGCCTCACAATGGCTGAGGCTGGTCGAAGGGTGCAGCCAAATGTTGGGAGAGCCACTGTAAATTCAATTATTCAAACATTTCGTCGGGAGAACAGGTGTGTATAATGGACAGTGATTCAGCACTAAACAATCTGCACTGCACTACTGTCATTGTGTCATACATGAAGCTCGCAGCGGGACAAGAACTTGTCACTTTTTACATTTTACATTTAGACATGAAACAATTGTACAGTGTGTCATCTGAAGGGAACAGCAACAGAGTGAAGGAGATCCGTCACCAGTATGTACAGGTAAAACATGTATGTGTTCTATGCATACTCTAATGTTCAGCGCTGTAAACTGTTTACTTTGTGTAGTGCCATGCACTACACTTACATGACAGTTCTGTGTATGTGTATTCACAGTGCATACTGTACATTATGTTACACAGGAAAAGTTGTTATAGTTTTTCTCGCTCCCTCTTCTGTGATGAAGCGTGTACTGGAGCTGGAGGCTGGGGAACCGCTGCACACATTCGTATACCTTGATGAGGCGGGTTTCAATCTGGCAAAAGGAAGAAGGCGTGGAAGGAATCGCACTGGACAGAGAGCAACCATTGATGTCCCAGGCCAACGAGGAGGGAATATTACTATGTGTGCAGCCATCTCAGAAAACCGTCTTGGTCCATACAACACACAACATCTGCTTAGACACTCTTTACAGGGACATAATCCCTGAGAATGAGAGGGGTCTAACTGGAGACCATCTGAACAGGTACGTTGTGGTTTGCAGCACATGATAGGATGCTGGTGGAACATCTCCCTCCCTACTCACCATTCCTAAATCCAATAGAGGCGTTTTTCTCTTCCTGGAGGTGGCAGGTATATGACCGGCATCCACATACCCAAATGGCCCTGCTGGCGGCCATGGATGCAGCATGTGAGGACATCACAGCAGAGTCCTGCAGAGGGTGGATCCGCCACTCGAGGAGATACTTTCCTCGCTGCATTGCAAGAGATGATATTCGCTGTGATGTAGATGAAAGTATGTGGCCAGACAGACAGGAACGTCTGATGTGCATGAATGATTTACAGTGCTGTGTATGTTCAGCTCCAATATGTACTGCAATATTGTTTACAGTTGTGCACAGCTCTACGCAAAGGGAGTTTATGTTTACTGTAAATCAGGGTGTATTTTTGCTTTTGCACAGTGCTGTGAACAGATCAGAATTGCAAAGAGCATACGCAGTAAAAATGTGAATCATACATATTCAGTGTCTTGTACTCAGTTACCTCACTGAATGCAGTCATGTGTAACTTTACTGTAGTTTTAGAATGGCTGTGTAAATAGTATATCGTGCTGTCTCGAGCATTTTCAGGTAGTGTCACCAAGATCTGACGTGTTGACCTGTAAAACACGTACAGAGTAAATCATGAAAACATGAAGCCATTTGACGATCGTGTTCATAAACAATGGTGTCAGGACTTTTCATCCTGACGACACTGACAGTCAGTGACATGAATACTTTGAGGAATGAACTATCCATGTTGAGCAAGTGACACACCTTTGCAGGTTATCAACGAGGTTTTGCAGTTTGTACTAATTGTTTTGAGAAATGCACCAAAGCGACTGAGAAAGACTGTAATATAAAGCGTTACTGAGATGATTATTATACTCTATGTAGTGGACTCATTATATCCCACAATGCAATGTGAAAAGTAATGTATAACTGATGGTCACTGACCAAGCAATATATCCCATCATGCATTGCAGTGCACAAGGTTAAAGATAGATAGATAGATAGATAGATAGATAGATAGATAGGTAGATAGATAGATAGATAGATAGATAGATAGATAGATGGATAGATGGGTAGATGGATAGATGGATGATGGATAGATAGATAGATAGATAGATGGGTAGATAGATAGATAGATGGGTAGATAGATAGATAGATGGGTAGATAGATAGATAGATGGATGGATGGATGGATAGATAGATTTGAGATGGTTTTGAGAGGCATTGGTTTATATTGTGCATGTTTCATACTACATACTACATATTCCCTTGACAAACATTGATCACTACCTCAACTACTACTACTACTACTACTACTACTACCACCAATATTAATTCTAGTAGACTACTACAAATACTGATAATAATAATTATAATAATATAATACAATTTTGTAATTACAATTTCACTTAAATCTACATTCTTATATAATGTCATTATTTTTTATATCAAAGAGTCCAGAACATTTTGTTCCATATTTTGTTTCCTCTTAACTCCATATTAACCTTTAAAGGAGGATTAGGTAGTTTAAAAAATATCATTTCTTTCAGACAAATGTGGGATGAATTTCAAATCTCTACATCACAGATTCTGGTTTACTTATTTCCTGTTCATCAATTTTCTTTTCACAATTGAATATTTTTTGTGATTTTTTTAATAAGTTATATAATTTTAGGTTGTTGGCGGCTAGGATCGCCCGGTCTTGCTCAAACCCCCTGGGGAAAAAAAACTTAACATGTATGTTGAATGAATGCAAAATTGAAGCTGTATTTATTTTGCCTGAAAGAAGTTTTTTTGTTTGTTTTTTTTTACCTGAGAGCACCATAGGTGTCAGACAGAGAGGCTCCTTTCCGACAGGCATGGTCATATGAAGGGCACCTGTGACAATACAAACAGCTGAAATCTTTTATACACATGAAAGTCAGTTTACAGGTCTTAGGGAGTATTTTGTGTGGAAAAAATGTAATAAGCCGTATGTGAGAGAACTCTGTGAAGTCTGATACAAGCCTTTCTATTTCTCTCTCTCCATCAAACCCTGGCGTCTTTGACGGTGGGACACTTAAAAGATCAAAGTGAGAGTACCTGTACAAATTATACAGTTGTTCCCATCATTGCAGGTGCAGAATGCAGTGGTCAGACTAAAACCAGGTCTTGCATGTACAGATGAGAAGCACAGGTGCAATGATGGCAGATCACAGAAGGTTGAGCCTTTACCCTGTAAGACCCAGTATTGCCTTTGCCCACTGTGGCACAAGAGCTGCCCCAAGAGGCCAAGAGACATCTCTCACACCCCACTGCAAATTTAGATCCTCTGCTAAACTGTAAAGACAAATATGTTCCTGTAGATTTATAATGTGCATTTGTCCACTGAAACAAGGAAGATGACACTCTAAGTGTTATTGTCTAATTTCTGTATGGTCGTGTGGTAACAAAGTATATTTGATTGCTGGAAATGATCACGTCTATACATTTAGATTGAGTTATTTTTGGGCATAGACAAACCACAATCATTCTTTGGCAGCTGAAATGACATGCTACTGTTTGTTGTCTATTATTATACACCTTTGGAATATGAGTATATAAAATGAGTCACTCAGGCAGAATGAAATCATAGAGCAATGTACATATAAGTTCAATTGTAATATGTTGTATAATTGTGATCATTATTTGCTGTTGTCATGATGATCTTAAGCCACGTTGCTGCTTATAACCGTCAGGGTGGAGGATGGGGAGCTCTGCTGGTGACTTTGAAGATGCTCTGTTTGGCTGGACTATGTTAACTAAACAACCTAAAATTATATAACTTCACATCACAAAAAATACTCAATTGTGAAAAGAAAATTGATGAACAGGAAATAAGTAAACCAGAATCTGTGATGTAGAGATTTGAAATTCATCCCACATTTGTCTGAAAGAAATGATATTTTTTAAACTACCTAATCCTCCTTTAAAGGTTAATATGGAGTTAAGAGGAAACAAAATATGGAACAAAATGTTCTGGACTCTTTGATATAAAAAATAATGACATTATATAAGAATGTAGATTTAAGTGAAATTGTAATTACAAAATTGTATTATATTATTATAATTATTATTATCAGTATTTGTAGTAGTCTACTAGAATTAATATTGGTGGTAGTAGTAGTAGTAGTAGTAGTAGTAGTTGAGGTAGTGATCAATGTTTGTCAAGGGAATATGTAGTATGTAGTATGAAACATGCACAATATAAACCAATGCCTCTCAAAACCATCTCAAATCTATCTATCTATCTATCTATCTTTCCATCCATCCATCTATCCATCCATCCATCCATCTATCTATCCATCCCTCTATCTATCTATCTATCTATCTGCCAGTTTCGTTTTGGGTTATCTGATCACAAAACGGATTATCCGATGGTAACCGGACCATTTTTGCCAACAACTTAACAGTAGGGCTACACCAAAATAAAAAAGTGCAAAACTACAATTTACAACAGTATCTGTCTTAAATCTATTTTTAATATTATTTTAGCTGGAAACAGAGAACTAGTCACCGTCGCCATCCTCCCTCTCCTCCTCGTTCTTCTTCGTGTTTAATAGTATGCAGTAGCCAGCCTTGTGGTGTCCTGTCTCTTTAAATGTTTGAAACGACAGCGCGCGCGACCGCTCTCCTCTGACGTCACAGTTACATGAGGAAGGAGAAGATGGCGGCGTCGTTGGAGCGCAGCTTCATAGAGATCTGTGGATTTGAGAGGGAAACTGTGTCCCGGTTCAGAGAAGTGACAGTAAACCTGGGTAATCTGCATCACGGAGTCTTCTCAGCTCTGTGCTCCGTTTTTCTCTCATTTAGACTCGCTTTTCTTAACGCGGGTTCAATGCAAGGACATGCTAACGATAGCTAGCACCGCTAACACGCTGGACGGCAGCGTTAGTTAGCGGTTAGCTTCATGTAACGGGCCCGGAGGAGAGTGGGGTTGTTTTGGCCATAAATCTCCGTGGTTAGCTCGTGATTAGCTGCTGTTAGCTCGAGAGAAAGTGAGTTCCGGTGCATTAATATTTACCCCCTGTCCCGTGCCCGGTTCTGTTATTAGCATCAGCTAGTAGCTAGCTGGTTGTTCAGCTGTCAAAAAGAAAGCATGTAAGCTAACGGTACTCAATATAGTGATTTATCTTAAGCAATGCTTCGTGTTTTCTGTAAACCTTTGGTATTTTAGTGATGTCTCCTCACAACCAGTGTGACTCGAGATTTAAAATCAGTTTGGCTCTCTGCTCACACTTCAGGTATAAACATTCACATCACATTTTACAAGTGCAATCCAGTGAATGTTTGACAATTAAATGATCTAAATAATTGTTGAATAATCTTTTTTTTGATGGATGTGTTGATTCGGCAGTCTCTGTCGTCTCTGTTTCTTCAGTCACTTTGTTAAACATCAAAACTCAGAGAAACACGTGGTTCAGACTCCATCAGGGCCCAGACCACCAGTTTCCTTCATCTGACACACCATCTTCAGCTGGGTGACAGATATTTATAAGGCACTCAAATGATGTCCTTAATGCCTTCAAAGAGGAGGAAAAACAGCTTTGTCGCAGAGGTGGTCAATAAATCTCTCATTTAAACACCTGGGGTTTTTAAATAATGACCACTGGTCTTTGAAGGAGCATACCCAGTATTTTAAAACCAGTAAAAACGCTGAATAGCTGATATCTGTGTGTGTGTCCAGGCGTCTCTGCTCTTCCCGGGGGGTCGAAGTTTCCGGAGTCTGCCGGAGCATTTCATTATGAGGAGAGCGGGAAGCTGCTGTCTGTCACCAGTAACAGGTTCATTTACTGGTGAGTTACACATACACACACACACACACACACTCACACACATACACTCACACCTGACTCTTTGAAAACACACCGTTTGATCTAAAATATAAACTAAAACATAAAGCAGTCTTTCTCTCTGACATCAAAGTCGTCTGTGGATGTTTGAGAGTGCCCAGTGTGGACCTTGGTTACCAAAGGGTTCAAATTAAGATAATTCACAGATTGAACACATCTGTAGCCTAATCGTTAATAATAAAGCATACATTTTAAACTGTATTTTAGAGAGTTACACAGATGCACAGCTCTGGCTTTTCACAATAAGAGCTGCTTCCTTTGACAGGTAATGATAACTTCCTGTGTGACTGTGTACAGGTCCACGTCAGGAGACACGGTGCAGCTGGTGGAGCAGTCTCTGGACACCAATCTACTCAACAATGCTGTCAAACTCAAGTTCACACACTGTACAGTGCTGCCGGGGGGTGTGGCCATCCATGAGACCCTCAACAATGTCATCATCCTCGTCTGCACCAATCAGAGCGTCCACAGGCTGGTGCTGCCCCACCCCTCACGCATGTACCGCAGCGTGAGTAACCAACACTGACTCAAAGGGTTCCTGAGGTCTATACTGCACAGTCAAGTTCACCATATGTAACATAGTTTTTATACTTATATACACTCACCGGCCACTTCATTAGGTACACCTGAAAAGCTAATGTAATCCAACACACCAGCTCAGCCATAAGCTTTGCTTTCATGTTGCCTGTAATGTACAGGCTTTTTTCTAAGCTGTCATAGAGATGTTGGTTCAATTATATTTCAGCATCATCATTGGTGGTGGGGCTGTACTGAGCTGCATTATGTTCAGAGGTGTTCCTAATACTCTGGCCCACTCATGTATGTAAATAGTGAGGACAAAAGATTAGAGACACATCTCAATATTATTAAGTTCAGTACAACAGCGCCTTTAACTGTGGCCTCAGTCAACAAAATCTGAGGGGCCGGTGAGTGTATATACACATTATGTATATATAACATTAGACGTGTGTGTAGGAGCTGGTGACGGAGCTGCACATGCAGTCGGTGTTCACTGACGTGGGGAAGCTGAGTCTGCAGGATGCCGCTCACAGCGCCATCATCCCTGGATCAGCGGGTCAGACAGGAAGTCCCAGCACGTCCACCGCCTGGCTAAGTCAGTCCGGAGAGGCTCATTACGCTGTGGCTCCCCCTGCTGGAGGCATCATGGTGGTGACCCTGCCCCCCCACGACTCCCCCGGTAACACCAGCTGTTTATTATTCCTGTCTGTGAACACAACACTCAAACATGTCCTCTGAGATAGTCACTGATGGTGTGTGTGTGTGTGTTCAGGCCCTGTGTGTGTGCTGGAGCTGAGGAGGAGCTCCATGATGCAGCGGCTGTCGGGCTGGATGCCGTCAGCTATGCGGGGTGATCAGAGTCCGGCCGACCTGGTGCTCAGCCTGGCTGTGAAGGAGCTGGAGGAGGACTCCTTCGTCTTCGCTCTCTGTCAGGACCACCGGCTGCGCATGTGGTCTTTCAGGGTGAGACACACTCACACAGTGTTTCCTTTTTTCAGCAGTGGGGGTGGAGGATTTTGTTGTACCACCCAGGTATGTGCGCATGCGCACATCATATCAAAACTATTGCTGTCAGATGATTAAAAAATTCATATAATTAATTAGAGGCTTTGTAACTTTATTCTTTGTTGACTTGTCTTATTGGTGTAGCGTAGATGCTCCTCCACTCGTCTAAGGTTGGCTATTGTATTAGTGATGATAGGACCAAAGGTTAACATACACTTCTTTAGACTGATTAATGAGAAAGCAAGGTCCTGCAGTCTTTGCACTCCAATTAGTTGTAGCTGGTAAGCCATGATATTTATTTTAAAGGTAGGCAGAGACAGACCTCCCTTGCATTTGGTGCGTTGTAAGGTAGTGTATTTTAACCATGGTTGCTTGTTGTTACACATATATCCACGAATTACAGAATCAAGTCTTTTCTAAAATGTCATTGGTGGGGGTAACGGAATCATTGCACTAAGGAAATTAATACGGGGTAGCACGTTCATTTTGATGGTAGCAATCCTAGATTGAAACGATGGTGGAACAGCAGACCACCTGACAAGGTCATTTTGAATGTGTCCTAATATTGCCTCATAGTTGTCTCTGACAATTTTGTTTAGTCAAGTGTGTATAATAATGCCCAAGTATGTAATTTTTGATTGGATTGGAATCATCGCACACATGGATGGTGTTACTGATCTGTTGTTGATTACTGGATTTGTTCCAGTTGATCTTATATCCAGAAAAGGAGCCGGATTCTTTAAAGGTCTTTAGAATGTATGGTCTCGATTCCTTAAGGTCAGAGGTCAGAGGTGTATAGTAAAATATCATCTGCAAACAGCGATATTTAGTTGAGACTTAATTTTGATCCTACAAGTTTCATTTTTCCTTATTGTTTGGGCCAATGGTTCAAGTGAGATCGCAATTAGCATGGGAGAAAGGGGGCACCCCTGCCTTGAGCCCTGTTCAATTAAGAAGGGTTTTGAATGCAGTCCATTGGTCGACACCACAGCAGCGGGATTTGCATATAACACACAAACCATACAAATAAATGTATTCGTGTATAACATGTAGCAGTCTATGTATATTGTCTGCAGCAAGGCGTTTTGGAATGAAGCCAGTTTAGTCAGAATAGACTAATTTCCCAATATAGCGTTTAGGCGGATGGCCAGGATCTTGGCATACAGCTTAAGGTCGGTCCCAAGAAGACTGATCGGTCTGTAGTTCGGTGGCAATAATTCTGTGGCGGTGAAATGTGTGTAGCGGAAACACTGCACTCAGCAGTGCGCATACAGGCTGTCATCAGGCAGAGCATCATGGGAGGTGTAGTCGTTAGATAAGTACAGAAAAACACTTTACTGTTACTGGTGTGAAAGAGGGACGTGAGTCAGTCAGAGCTGATGCTGCTGTGCTCCTGATGGGGTCAGTTCCTCCTCAGGGCCCCTCCATAAAGCCCCTCCATAAAGCCCCTCCTCAGAGCCTCTCCCTAAAGCCCCTCCATAGAGCACCTCCTCAGAGCCCCTTCATAAAGCCTGTCCATAGAGCACCTCCTCAGAGCCCCTTCATAAAGCCTCTCCATAGAGCACCTCCTCAGAGCCCCTTCCCTTTAACTCAACATTACATTAATTAATTATTTATTTTTTTGCATGAAATGATGAAAATATAAAATGAATTATTATACATGAATATAGAGTTTATATGATCCAACACTTACACAAACATTTTAATAAACCAACAACTACATGATGTTAAATTCACTTTATGTCTTTACTCCTTCTACAGTAAACTATACATAAATACACAACACTGTTATGTTAACATATGCTCCATTTGTTGCTCCTCCTGCAGGAGCAGGCGTGTCTGCTGGAGGCTGACATGTTGGACTACATGCCGGCCTGCAGAGGTGTGAAGCGTCTGTCAGGTCAGGGTCACCGCCTCAGGTTGGCCTTCTCTGCCTCCACCGGCCTCAGCGTGTGTGTTTACCTGAGCGTACCTCACAGAGGACAGTTCACCCTGCTGCAGCTCGTCGCCACGGACAACCAGCGCTACAGCCTGGACCACATCTCCTCCCTGTTCAGCTCTCAGGTAACCTCAGGTGTGAGGGTGAGGTGGACCACATCTCCTCCCTGTTCAGAACTCAGGTAACCTCAGGTGTGAGGGTGAGGTGGACCACATCTCCTCCCTGTGCAGGACTCAGATGGGGTGCTGGTGCTGACTGGTTACATATGTTACACTGTTACAGTTTCATGTAGCAGACGCTTTTGTCCAAAGCGGTGTATATGACAGTTAAAGGTCCCATATTATACTCCTTTTCAGCAGGTTCACATCAGTCTCAGAGGTCCCAGAACCTCAATTTGAAGTGTGTTGCCTAAAAACCCAGTTTGTTCCTGGCCTTCAGCCAGCCTGTAACTCCCTCTACTGAGCTCTACTGAGAATGAGCTGTTTCTGTGTCTGTAGCTTTAAATGATAATGAGCTGTGCCTGTCCACGCCCCTCCCGCTCCGGTACCATGCGCTAATTCGGTTGCTATTGGCCGGCTCTGCCTTCAGTCAAAGAGGGACAGGCACCTTCCTTCAACACCGACTCTGGTTGGCTATTGTAGGCTGAGAATCAGTAATGGAAGCTCCTATTGGATCAAATGAGACCTCTATAGAAAGCTAAGAAGCTCGCCTCCACTTTGATAGCGGAACGGAGCGGCACTTCAAAGGGAATATGAAGTTATTACAGTAAATACACGGGGAAATGTAAAAATTAGTAACGACGAACAGCGATCCGTGGATACTTACTGATGGAATAATGCTTTTGGACTAAATACTTTACTGGATTATATCATCTGGACCTTTAGCAATGTACCAGGAGGGAATTTATGAAAATAATATGCATCAGTGGAATACAGCGAGCCTTCATCGGTGAGTTACGTCAGTTTGGTAAATGTTTGTTTATGATTGTTGCCGTTGATTGCACCCGCTGTGGTGATTGGATCTTTTAATGGTTCATATCAATCGAATCTTGAGCTTGATCGTAGCTTTCCAACGATGTGACACACGAGTGGCAACATAAAGTTATCATCGTAGCTGCAGGTCAAATGTTGTAGTAATCGCGATGACGGCCCGCCGGCGGGCTGTAGAGTGGTAACGGGTTTTAACGTAGTATAAGGAAACTATGTTACCAACAGTAACTTACGTTAGCTGCTATGCTAAAACCACATTCAACAGGCTATCATGCTCGGTAGGCCTATACAGTAAAGCAACATGACCTCAGACGAAGGAGGTAAAAATAGACTCCTGTGCTCGTTTGTGCAGCCAACAACAGAGCACCTGCCGTGCTTTGCCCGTACCTTCGCCATGTTTATTTTACCGGAGCAGCGTTTGCGAGAGGAATAAAATAGCACCTGCGAGGAAGTTTAAGGGGGCAGACCAAACATTTATCTGGGGCGGGGTCACCAACCTGGAGGAGGTGTTATTGCCCTTCATGACGTCATGTAGGGAAAAGCTGCAATCGGGCTGTTTCAGCACACATTTTCTGAGAAGTGGAGCAAGAGAGGAGAGGACACTTTTCTCTGGGGGTTTGTAGACAGGCAGGGGGCGCATGTTATTGTTAGGAAACCATTCCAAAGGGAATTTTGCATAATATGGGACCTTTAATACGACACAAGCAACGATCGAGACAGGAGGGAACGAAGTCAGTAAGAGTCAACAAACAGCTTCAGGTGCGACTGGACACTGGTGCCAACAGGCAGTGTATAGGGCGTTTATTTCAACGGTCAGAGGTGTTCATAAAGAGCTGGGTCTTTAGCTTCTTCTTAAAGGTCAAAGGGACTCTGCGGACCGAATGGAGTTTGGTAGCACGTTGCACCACCGGGGGGCGACAGAGGAGAAGAGTCTAGTTAGAGACTTAGGGCCCTGTTGTGATGGGATGACCAGGTGCCTTTCATTGGCAGAGCGTAGTGGGTGGGACGGAGTGTAGACCTGGATGAGGGCGTTCAGGTAGGCAGGAGACGTTTTTGTTGCTGTTTTGTAAGCGAGTGACAGGGTTTGAATTTGATGTGAGCGGCGACTGGGAGCCAGTGGAGGGATACGAACAGTGGAAGGATACGAACAGTGGAGGGATATGAGCAGTGGGTCTCAGTGGGTATGAGTTCAGTTTGTCCGAGCTGGATGTTGATCTGTGGTTGCACAGAGGGACTGGCTGGGATGACAAGGAGCTCAGTCTTGGATAGGTTGAGCTGAAGGTGGCGTTCTTTCCTCCATTTAGAGATATTGGCAAGGCATGATTTGCCGAGGCTGTAGTGTCCTCTGGTGGGAATGGCAGGAAGAGCTGGGTATAGTCCACATAGCAATGGTATGAGAAACCATGGGAGCGGATGATTGCACCAGGTGAGGTGGTCTACATTGAAAAGAGAAGGGGACCGAGCACTGACCCTTGAGGCACCCCTCTGGATAAGCTGTGGGGTTTGGACACTTCTCCTTTCCAAGATACTCTAAAAGATCTCCCTGAGAGGTAGGACATGAACCAGAGGAGGGTCCAACAGATTGTTCTTGGACAGGAAGTCAGAGACTTGATTAAAAACTGTGCGCTCAAGTATTTTTGACAGGAAGGGTAGAAGTGAGACTGGTCTGTAGTTTTTAACCAGTTTGGGGTTGAGCAGTGTGGTGACCTGAGCTTGCTTGAATGCAGTGGGGAACACACCTGTTGCAGTGTAGAATTGATAATGTGACTGCAGGGTTAAGTGTGGGGGAAATGGTCTGTAGGAGGTTTGATGGTATTGGGCCTAGTGGACAGGTAGTAGGCAGAGAGTCTTGCAGAAGCTTGGAGACTTCGTCCTCAGTCGGGGGAGAATGAGGCGCTATTGGCTGGTGGCTTCAGGCTGAGTTGGTGGGGCTCAGAACTGATTTCTGATGGTCGAAACCTTATTTGTAAAGAATGTGGCGAGCCTGTCTGGAGTGAGCAGAGTGGAGGCTGGGGGAGGCGGATAGAGGTGCATCAGTGGCACTACAGATAATAATAATAATGATAATAAGCAGTCTTTTCAGATTTTAAACTGGTGGAAAAAGATGCAAGTTGTTGATGGTAGTCACTGAGGTCAGTGGACTCTCTGGATTCACGCCACTTTCTCTCTGCTGCCCTGAGCCCTGCCCTTTGCATTTTTAATTTTGATGGGAGCAGTAATCATGATTGCATGGTATTCAAATGACGATTTGTTGCTTCCTGGGGTGAGCTTACTGAATTTCCAGTTTTGGAGATGAGGACACCTGTGCCACCTCCACGTCCAACAGAGCGGGCTGTTAGTGAGAACATTGTCTACAGAGAGTGCAGCTGGTGTGGCAGTGTTTTCTGGAAGGATCACGGTTTCAGTCAGGGCTAGTATGAATATCTGACTGTTTTGTAAGTGCTTGGATAAATTCTGTTTTATTTACAGCAGGCAGTTCCAAAGGCCAAAGTTAATGGAGGAGTGAGTAGAAGAGACTTTTCTGAGTGAGGAGAGGTTGTTGCGGTTGCATTGTCTGTGAACGATGCATTTTTTTCTATACCCATGAATATCAGGAATTTGCTTATAGCACATGTTGCCTTAGGCAGGCAACAAAGAAAATGGAGAAGAGGGCCTTACCAGCCGGTGGCTTTGCTCGGTGGACTCACGCAGGTAGACTCACTGGTCTTTTCCCAATTTGGGCGGACACTTAAGGGCTGACGCTACAGCTTAGCTTGTGTGTTTGAATACCAGGAAGTGCTGCAGTTGAACCAGAAAGTGCCACGGCTGAATCCGCCACTGTTTGATTTCACAACAGCATGCAATAGAAGGTGTGACTCATAACGGCTGACCTCACCTACTGATGCTCAGAGAGTGAAACTCAGGTGCTCTGCTGTAACAAAGCCTGACAATGACCAATTCCAATATCAATTCAAAGCACTTTTGTCTGACCTAAGCTGACTGCAGAAACCTTCCTTTGTAGCACATAGAAACAGTGTGACTGATGTGAACATGTTTGAGTAATCTGAGCTGTGTACACACTGACCTCCGACCTCTGTGATCACTGTTACAGTTTATAGTTTAATATCAGCCTGCACGCTCAGCAGAAGATTATCATCTGACTACTGTGTGTGTGTGTGTGTGTGTGTGTGTGCGTGTGCGTGTGCGTGTGCGTGCAGGAGACTCTGGTGGACTTTGCTGTGACCTCCTCAGACGTCTGGGCTGTGTGGGTGGACGAGTCAAACTCCTCTGTGGTCAAATACATCAACTTTGAACAGTGAGTGTGACTGATTATAGATGTTTGATTATAGCTTTAGCTCTAGCTATATCGCTATGTGCTACTCATGGTGATTCATGTTGGGCCTCTTTAAATAACAGAACAAAGAGTCGGTCTAGACCTGCTCTTTCTGTAAAGTGTCTCGAGATAACTCTGGTTATGATTTGGCGCTATACAAATAAAATTTGATTTGAATTTGATTTATAGATTATAGATGATTAACAGCACATGATTATTACAGCACAGATGTTTCTCACTCCTGTAACCAAAAGTGTCAAGAACTGTGTGTTTGTGTGTGTTGCAGTAACACAGCGGGTCAGTGGAACCAGGTGTTTGTTCAGCCTCCACCTGAAGAAGAGATACATATAGGAGTGGACCAGGACCCCAGAGTGAGACCACGCACACACACACGCACGCACACACACACACACACACACACACACACACACACACACACACACACACACACACACACACACACACACACTCCTCCTCTTCCTCCTTTCTCCCCCTCCTCAGCTCATCCTCTCAGTTACTGAGTGTTTTGTAGTACAGATGTGTTGTGCAAAGACTGTCCTCCAGGAACTGGTCAAGTGTGTGTGTGTCTGTAAACACATTCCTGCTCGGTCACATGACCTCCCCTCTGATCGCTCCCCCCTCAGCCCCTCTCTTCCTGTCAGGCTGCTTGCCAACAGAGTTCCCATGACAACTGATAAAGGATTAAATGTGAAGATCTCTACATCAAATCTTTATTAACATCTTCTCAGAGTCCATCATCTGTGCATGGACTCCTGTTAAGTTAAACAGAGCAGGAAACAACCTGACGTGTCTGAGATTCACTGAATGTAAATAAAAAAGTCCTAAGAACAGGTGTGTCTACAGGTGAAGTACCTGACTTCACCGTCAATAAGTCTGCAGTAAAGAATATAACCAAATAACAAACACCGTATTGGTCCGAATATAAGATGTTTTTTCCCTTTACAGACATCTGAATATTCTTCTTATCTTACATTTAGGATCTAAACTTTTAAAGGCCAATATATGTTCACAACAGTAGACAGTGCCACTTATTTGTAAAGCAAATGTACCCCTCATAACTCAGGCAACCCAGAACAAGTAGTACAAAAGTCAGCCAAGTTAACCAACAACTGAGGCGGAGTTATGATGCCAATTTTAAGAGAATTTTCATCAATGCAGCGGAGTCATTAAACAACTGTTAAGCAGCCAAGAAATACAGTGTCAGTGTAATGTCTGAAGACGACGAGCCCAAAAAGACTGTCTTAGAAATGATAACAGTCTTTGCTAACAGATGCTAACAGACAAAATCATACAGTGGTCCTCAATTTCTAACTGTTGAGCACTGAATTGTTTTTGCTGTTTGAGAAGGCCAATAACATTTGGCAAAAGGGACTACCGATGAAAACTAGCCTTCTGGCTAACTCTGGTGTTGGGGCGGTCTTATTATCTGGGTGGTCTTATAATCCAGGCGGTCTTATAATCAGGCCGAGCGGTCTTGTAATCGGGGCGAGCGGCCTTATCATAGGGGCGGTTTTATACTGAATTTCCCAGAGGGAGTCATCCCAAAGGGATCAATAAAGTTGAGTCTGAGTCTAAGTCTAAGTCTTATAATCGGGCAGTCTTATAATCGAGGCGAGCGGGCTTGGAGTCCAAGACAAATTTCCTTAAGGGGGACAATAAAGTGTATCGTATCGTATCATCGGGGCAGTCTTATAATCAGGGCGAGTGGTCTTATCATTGGGGCGGTCTTATTATCTGGGTGGTCTTATAATCCGGGCGGTCTTATAATCAGGACGAGCGGTCTTATAATCGGGGCGAGCAGTCTTATCATAGGGGCGGTCTTATAATCGGGCGGTTTTATAATCGAGACGAGCGGCCTTATCATCGGGGCAGTCTTATAATCAGGGCGAGCGGGCTTATCATCGGGGCACTCTTATAATCAGGGCGAGTGGTCTTATCATTGGGGCGGTCTTATAATCAGGGCGAGCGGTCTTATCATCGGGGCGGTCTTATAATTGGAGCGGTCTTATAATCGGGGCGAGCGGTATTATCATTGGGGCAGTCTCATCATTGAGGCTGTCTTATAATCGGGGCAGTCTTATCATTAGGGCGGTCTTATCATCGGGGCGGTCTTATCATCGGGGCAGTCTTATAATTGGAGCAGTCTTATAATCAGGGCGAGCAGTTTTATCATTGGGGCGGTCTTATAATCAGGGCGAGCGGTCTTATCATTGGGGCGGTCTTATAATTGGGGCGAGCGGCCTTATCATAGGGGCAGTCTTATAATCAGGGCGAGCGGTCTTATAATCGGGGCGGTCTTATAATCAGGGCGAGCGGTCTTATCATTGGGGCGGTCTTATAATTGGGGTGGTCTTATAATTGGGGCGAGCGGTCTTATCATTGGGGCAGACTCATAATTGGAGGGCTTATCATCGGGGCGAGCGGTCTTATCATTGGGTCGGTCTTATCATCGGGGCAGTCTTATAATAAGGGCGAGTTGTCTTATCATTGGGGCGGTCTTTTCATCGGGGCAAGCGGTCTTATAATCGGGGCGAGTGGTCTTATCATTGGGTCGGTCTTATCATCGGGGCAGTCTTATAATAAGGGCGAGTTGTCTTATCATTGGGGCGGTCTTATAATCGGGGCGAGCGGTCTTATCATTGGGGTGGTCTTATCATCGGGGCGAGCGGTCTTATCATTGGGGCGGTCTTATCATTGGGGCGAGCGGTCTTATCATTAGGGTGGTCTTATCATCGGGGCGGTCTTATCATTGGGGTGGTCTTATCATCGGGGCGAGCAGTCTTATCATCGGGGGGGTCTTATCATCGGGGTGGGTGGTCTTATCATCGGGGCGGTCTTATAATCGGGGCGGGCGGTCTTATCGTTGGGGCGGTCTTATCGTTGGGGCGGTCTTATCATCGGGGCGGTCTTATCGTTGGGGCGGTCTTATCATCGGGGCGAGCAGTCTTATCATCGGGGGGGTCTTATAATCGGGGCGGGCGGTCTTATCGTTGGGGCGGTCTTATCATCGGGGCGGTCTTATCGTTGGGGTGGTCTTATCATCGGGGCGAGCAGTCTTATCATCGGGGGGGTCTTATAATCGGGGCGGGCGGTCTTATCATCGGGGCGGTCTTATAATCGGGGCGGGCGGTCTTATCGTTGGGGCGGTCTTATCATCGGGGCGGTCTTATCGTTGGGGTGGTCTTATCATCGGGGCGAGCAGTCTTATCATCGGGGGGGTCTTATAATCGGGGCGGGCGGTCTTATCATCGGGGCGGTCTTATAATCGGGGCGGGCGGTCTTATCGTTGGGGCGGTCTTATCATCGGGGCGGTCTTATCGTTGGGGTGGTCTTATCATCGGGGCGAGCAGTCTTATCATCGGGGGGGTCTTATAATCGGGGCGGGCGGTCTTATCATCGGGGCGGTCTTATAATCGGGGCGGGCGGTCTTATCGTTGGGGCGGTCTTATCATCGGGGCGGTCTTATCGTTGGGGTGGTCTTATCATCGGGGCGAGCAGTCTTATCATCGGGGGGGTCTTATAATCGGGGCGGGCGGTCTTATCATCGGGGCGGTCTTATAATCGGGGCGGGCGGTCTTATCGTTGGGGCGGTCTTATCATCGGGGCGGTCTTATCGTTGGGGTGGTCTTATCATCGGGGCGAGCAGTCTTATCATCGGGGGGGTCTTATAATCGGGGCGGGCGGTCTTATCATCGGGGCGGTCTTATAATCGGGGCGGGCGGTCTTATCGTTGGGGCGGTCTTATCATCGGGGCGGTCTTATCGTTGGGGCAGTCTTATCATCGGGGCGGTCTTATAATCGGGGCAGCGGTCTTATCATTGGGGCGGTCTTGAAATAACTATTCTAAAAATGTTACAAACTCAAATTAGAGTTGTGAGATGAACTTGACTGTCTACAGGTGATGGGGTGTGTTGTCATAGTAACTCAGCTCTGCTTTTGTGTGTGTGTTGCCAGGAGACGTACTTGGAGGTTCTCTTCTCTCCTCTTCGCTTCACAGCTTCAGCCATCATCAAAGCTCTCCAGGTAAGACTACCTGTGTGATGTCACTGTGACATCATCATACCGAAGATGTTGAATGTGTGTATTTAGTAGAGATGGGTAGTAATTTTCCAGTATTATTATTTTCATTCATTTCAATAGAATTCAGGAGTTAAATGTTTTCCATTGTTTTTACTGGCGCCTCGTTGTAATGAGGTACTACATAGTGAAAGAAAAATGTTTTTGTCCTTTGAAGATACACCACTGAGGGTTAGGGTTAGGGTTAGGGTTGATGGTGACTGTAACACATCTGAAAGCTGTTTGCTAACTGCCATTAAATAACAAACAAAGAAGAAAGCATTAGTGCTTGGTGCCGGTAAAACATGTGTGGCGCTGTGAGATTCAGAACCGGAGAATAATGCAGAGACTTCAAAGAGTTCTGCAGCCATCAAAGAGTTAAACAAATGAATGAAATTGAGGCAAACTTGGAAAGGTAAAACTATGACAAGTCTTCTATATGTGTCAGATCTTTCGCAGAGGCTCAGAGAGGATCTCTGACGTTTCCTGGGAGAGTCTGAAGAAGGAGGTGACTCTGGCTGTGGAGAACGAGGTAACCCCACACCTGTCTGATTATTAAAGAATAATGTACAGAGTTTATTTAAAGTAACCAGACACCATAAATGTGTTTTCATGTGAGAGTAATGCCTCTCCTCGTCCTCCCCCTCCTCATCCTCCCCCTCCGTAGCTGCAGAGCAGTGTGACAGAGTTTGAGTTTTCTCAGGAGGAGTACCGTCAGCTGCAGGTGGAGTTCTGGTCCAGGTTTTACTCCTGCTGTCTTCAATATCAGGAGGTGCAGTCTGAGCCTCTGAGTGTGACCGTGAACCAGAACACAGGCCTGGTGTGCCTGCTGAGGAAGGTACACCTGTTTTTACTGATTAATGTTTATACTGTTTATACTAATTATACTGATAAGTGGTCGACCGATACAGGTTTTTCAGTGGCCGATGCCGCTATTTAGAGAGCAAGTTGGCTGATGGCCGATATGATTTTTTTTGCATTTGATAAAATACAACAATTTAATAATAACAAATGAGACACAAAATTGCTTAATTAATTTAACTATCTACTTAGTTAATTAGATTTTTAATTATCTACTTGCAGATAATGCAGACAACAGTGTTAAATAAATGTAACAGTACACTTATTTTAAATAAGAAAATATATCTCTTAAGTCCACTAAAACTTTTGAACAGTGGCGTAAGTAGAGAATGAAAATTTGTAAACTTGAATAAATATAAAATAAACGTGCTAAACAGCTGCAGACCACAGGCTCATTGAGTTAGGCGGAGCCTTTCCCTTTAAGAACAGTGGCCTTATGGGTGTCGTCTGGCAGGTTTGTTATTGGAAGTGAGTGTAGACTGTAGAAAAAGTACCTGCAGCAGACTCCGGGAAGCGCATGCTTCATGGATTGTTAAAGGATAACTTCAGGATTTTTCAACCTAGACCCTATGTCCCCATGTGTTTGTGTGTAAGTGACTAGTGGAGACAACAATTATTGAAATCGATCCAGTATTCAGGGAGGGAGCACCGGCCGGCAGCCGCCAAATGAGATTCACACGCCAATATACAGCCACTAAAAGCGCTTGTTTTTGCTCCTGACAGGCTCAGATCATTATAAGAAGTGTCTGACAACACTGTGGCAGCCATGCTACTTTACCCTTTAAGTTACAGTAGTCAGCAGAAAGTGTCCAGATAAGCTCAGGTTCAAATGAAGAGGTTGTAAAAAAGGGCTGTGTGTTGTGTTCGCTACACTGGGTGAATAAAGCACCGCTTTTGTGGAACATTACCACGATGTCTCCAGACCACTCTTAAAAGCAGAGTGTGCCCGGACTGCAGGTGCTAGTTAGCAGCTAAAGCTAATTGAATTAGCCCAAAGAAACCAGCGGCCTCTGAACTACGGTTTGGAGGACCGAGGCTGTAAAGTGACACATGCAAGAAAGCATTCCACCTTTAAAAGTTTCCAGGAGCAGCGGGCAGCATTTGAGTGAATCAAACTATTTTTCTCCAGTCTGCAGCTCGCTAACGTTAGCTAGTGAAGATGAGGGGCAAAACATCCTTTCATCTTTTTGGAGCAGCTAAACGGGTGAAAGTTCACAATGATGTAGTTAAATAATGAGAACATTGAATAAGAAAATGAGTTATTGAAGCACCAAACTCAAAACGCTCGCTACCTGTCACTAAAACACCGTAACCAATGTAATTATACAGACAGTAAACATTAACATTATGTTATTAAGACTGGCCAATTAAATGCATTTGAAAGCTAGGAATTGAGGTCTTACTGTTTTCTCTCAGGTAACGTTACATCCAGAACTGTGTCACAGCACCCGCTGACGTCTGTCTGCAGAATGGTGAAGTGGACACAAGGGGGCGGGCTAACCTCGTTCCAGCAGCCACACTTACGAGGCTGCCTGTGTATGCACGCGTATTTTGTTTAATCGGCCTCGTGACCGCAGACATCAGCCCATGCTGATTATGTCAAAATAAATTTGCCCGATTAATTGGTCAACCCCTAATACTGATTAAGGTTTATACTGTTTATACTGATTATTCTGATTATACTGTTTACCGTGTTTCACTGGAATATTATCAGTATGATTAATATGTTCACAAAAAAGTCAACAGTAAAGTTGTGTTTGTGTTTCAGGGCTTCGTGTCGTTCCTGCTGCCGTGTTTCGCTGTGGATCACCTGTACCTTTCCTATGATGAGTACCTGTTCTCAGAGGAGGACACGCCCCTAACTGAAGGTAAAACACACCCACAGTGTTAACCTGTGTACAGGCTACATGTGTGTTATGTGCTTTATAATATACATGGATGAATATTTATCTTCTTATATCACACATTCTCATATGTGTATATATGGAAAGGCAGGTTTATTTGTAGAGCACCATCATACATAAAGCAATTCAAAGTGTTTTGCATTGCTAAACAGAGCATTAAGAACATTAAAAGAAATATATATACAGTACTGAGCAAAAGTTTTAGGCCGAGTTAAAAAAAATGCTGTAAACTAAGAATGCTTTCAGAAATGGAAGTGTTCATAGTTTATTTCCATCAATGAACAAAATGCAGTGAATGAACAGAAGAGAAATCAGATCAATATCTGGTGTGACCACCCTTTGCCTTCTAAACAGCATCAGTTCTTCTCGGTACACTTGCACACAGTTTCTGAAGGAACTCGGCTGGTAGGTTGTTCCAAACATGTTGGAGAACTAACCACAGATCTTCTGTGGATGTAGGCTTCCTCAGATCCTTCTGTCTCTTCATGTCATCCCAGACAGACTCCATGATGTTGAGATCAGGGCTCTGTGGGGGCCATACCATCACTTCCAGGACTTCTTGTTCTTCTTCACGCTGAAGATAGTTCTTAATGACATTGGCTGTATGTTTGGGGTCGTTGTCCTGCTGCAGAATACATGTGGGGCCAATCATACGCCTCCCTGATGGTATTGCATGATGGATAAGTATCTGCCTGTATTTCTCAGCATTGAGGACGCCATTAATCCTGACCAAATCTCCGACTCCATTTGCAGAAATGCAGACCCAAACTTGAAGGAACCTCCAGCATGCTTCACTGTTGCCTGCAGACACTCATTATCGTAGCGCTCTCCAGCCCTTCGGCGAACAAACTGCCTTCTGCTGCAGCCAAATATTTCACATTTGGACTCATCAGTCCAGAGTTCACCCATTCATACCAGTTAGCTATGCCACCTGGACTAATTTGGGCTTCAGTGTCTTGCCCTTGGCCACTTTGAGATGTAGCCTGAGGGAGCTGGGGATCGAACCTCCGAACTTCCGATTGAAAGACGGCCGACTCTACCACTGAGCCACAGCCGCCCCCGAAAGCATTCTTAGTTTACAGCATTTTTTCACACCTGCCTAAAACTTTTGTACAGTACTGTACACGTGTACATATGATGACCCTGAGCTGTATACACGTGTACATATGTAGACCCTGAGCTGTATACATGTGTACATATGTAGACCCTGAGCTGTATACATGTGTACATATGATGACCCTGAGCTGTATACATGTGTACATATGTAGACCCTGAGCTGTATACATGTGTACATATGATGACCCTGAGCTGTATACACGTGTACATATGTAGACCCTGAGCTGTATACATGTCTACATATGTAGACCCTGAGCTGGGGCGGGACGTGCTGCAGCTGGTGCAGTGTCTGCGTGTGGTCAGTGATGCAGTCTCTGGAGAGATGGCGTATGAGATGGAGAAAGCTCTGGAACACCTGCAGTCACCTGAGAGGGCAGCAGAGCTCGTCCTGGAAACCCTGCTGTCCAATGACAAGTCAGTGCTTACACGAACACACAATAAAAAAACACACTCACATCAATCCCAGCGATACTTGTAGTCAGAGTAACAGTATGTTCCTGTGTAACAGCAGCTGTCATGTGTTGAACAGAGTGACATGTTTCACATCCAAACAGAGTTCATGACTTGAACAGAACACTGACTGTAGGAGCCATAATTAGGTTATTTATTTGTTTATTTATTAATTTATGGTTAATGTTAATCTTAGGAAAAAAGTTGAATTTGAAGGTTAATTAATATATGGTGCTTTATTCAAACGTGATACGTTTGATTATGATTTTTTTTATTTAGCACATATTAAGCACTGTTGTTTTGAAAGTAAAATAAATATAATTTTTTTTGAGACAAAGCCAGTACACTGTCCTCACTGATCCTCACTGATCTTACTGATCCTCACTGATCTTACTGACCTCACTGACCTCACTGATCTTACTGACCTCACTGATCCTCACTGATCTTACTGACCTCACTGATCCTCACTGGTCTTACTGATCCTCACTGATCTTACTGACCTCACTGATCCTCACTGGTCTTACTGATCCTCACTGATCTTACTGACCTCACTGACCCTCACTGGTCTTACTGATCCTCACTGATCTCACTGATCTTACTGACCTCACTGATTTCTCTGATCTTACTGATCCTCACTGATTTCTCTGACCTTACTGACCTTACTGACCTTACTGATCCTCACTGATCTTACCGATCCTCACTGATCTTACTGACCTCACTGATCCTCACTGATCTTACCGATCCTCACTGATCTTACTGACCTCACTGATCCTCACTGATCTTACTGACCTCCTGATCCTCACTGATCTTACTGACCTCACTGATCCTCCTGACCTCACTGATCTTACTGACCTCACTGATCTTACTGACCTCACTGATCCTCACTGATCTTACTGACCTCAATGATCTTACTGACCTCACTGATCCTCAATGATCTTACTGACCTCACTGATCCTCAATGATCTTACTGACCTCACTGATCTTACTGACCTCACTGATCCTCACTGATCTTACTGACCTCAATGATCTTACTGACCTCACTGATCCTCAATGATCTTACTGACCTCACTGATCTTACTGACCTCACTGATCCTCACTGATCTTACTGACCTCAATGATCTTACTGACCTCACTGATTTCTCTGACCTTACTGATCTCACTGACCTCACTGATCCTCACTGATCTTACTGATCCTCACTGATCTTACTGACCTCACTGATCCTCACTGATCTTACTGACCTCAATGATCTTACTGACCTCACTGATCCTCAATGATCTTACTGACCTCAATGATCTTACTGACCTCACTGATCCTCACTGATCTTACTGACCTCAATGATCTTACTGACCTCACTGACCTCACTGATCTTACTGACCTCACTGATCCTCACTGATCTTACTGACCTCACTGATCCTCACTGGTCTTACTGATCCTCACTGATCTTACTGACCTCACTGATCCTCACTGGTCTTACTGATCCTCACTGATCTTACTGACCTCACTGACCCTCACTGGTCTTACTGATCCTCACTGATCTCACTGATCTTACTGACCTCACTGATTTCTCTGATCTTACTGATCCTCACTGATTTCTCTGACCTTACTGACCTTACTGACCTTACTGATCCTCACTGATCTTACCGATCCTCACTGATCTTACTGACCTCACTGATCCTCACTGATCTTACCGATCCTCACTGATCTTACTGACCTCACTGATCCTCACTGATCTTACTGACCTCCTGATCCTCACTGATCTTACTGACCTCACTGATCCTCCTGACCTCACTGATCTTACTGACCTCACTGATCTTACTGACCTCACTGATCCTCACTGATCTTACTGACCTCAATGATCTTACTGACCTCACTGATCCTCAATGATCTTACTGACCTCACTGATCCTCAATGATCTTACTGACCTCACTGATCTTACTGACCTCACTGATCCTCACTGATCTTACTGACCTCAATGATCTTACTGACCTCACTGATCCTCAATGATCTTACTGACCTCACTGATCTTACTGACCTCACTGATCCTCACTGATCTTACTGACCTCAATGATCTTACTGACCTCACTGATTTCTCTGACCTTACTGATCTCACTGACCTCACTGATCCTCACTGATCTTACTGATCCTCACTGATCTTACTGACCTCACTGATCCTCACTGATCTTACTGACCTCAATGATCTTACTGACCTCACTGATCCTCAATGATCTTACTGACCTCAATGATCTTACTGACCTCACTGATCCTCACTGATCTTACTGACCTCAATGATCTTACTGACCTCACTGATCCTCAATGATCTTACTGACCTCACTGATCTTACTGACCTCACTGATCCTCACTGATCTTACTGACCTCACTGATCCTCACTGGTCTTACTGATCCTCACTGATCTTACTGACCTCACTGACCTCACTTATCTTACTGACCTCACTGATCCTCACTGATCTTACTGACCTCACTGATCCTCACTGGTCTTACTGATCCTCACTGATCTTACTGACCTCACTGATCCTCACTGGTCTTACTGATCCTCACTGATCTTACTGACCTCACTGATCCTCACTGGTCTTACTGATCCTCACTGATCTTACTAATCCTCACTGATCTTACTAATCCTCACTGATCTTACTGACCTCACTGACCTCACTGATCTTACTGACCTCACTGATCCTCACTGATCTTACTGACCTCACTGATCTTACTGACCTCACTGATCCTCACTGATCTTACTGACCTCACTGATCCTCACTGATCTTACTGACCTCACTGATCCTCACTGATCCTCACTGATCTTACTGACCTCCTGATCCTCACTGATCTTACTGACCTCACTGATCCTCACTGATCTTACTGACCTCACTGATTTCTCTGATCTTACTGATCCTCACTGATTTCTCTGACCTTACTGATCTCACTGACCTCACTGATCCTCACTGATCTTACTGATCCTCACTGATCTTACTGACCTCACTGATCTTACTGACCTCACTGATCCTCCTGACCTCACTGATCTTACTGACCTCACTGATCTTACTGACCTCACTGATCCTCACTGATCTTACTGACCTCACTGATCCTCACTGATCTTACTGACCTCAATGATCTTACTGACCTCACTGATCCTCAATGATCTTACTGACCTCACTGATCTTACTGACCTTACTGATCCTCAATGATCTTACTGACCTCACTGATCTTACTGACCTCACTGATCCTCAATGATCTTACTGACCTCACTGATCTTACT
Source organism: Semicossyphus pulcher (assembly GCF_022749685.1). Taxonomy (NCBI): domain Eukaryota; kingdom Metazoa; phylum Chordata; class Actinopteri; order Labriformes; family Labridae; genus Semicossyphus; species Semicossyphus pulcher. Next base: position 753,107 of record NW_027211759.1, read on the forward strand.
GACCTCACTGATCCTCACTGATCTTACTGACCTCAATGATCTTACTGACCTCACTGATCCTCAATGATCTTACTGACCTCAATGATCTTACTGACCTTACTGATCCTCACTGATTTCTCTGACCTTACTGATCCTCTCTGATCCCGCTGATCCTCACTGATCCTGTCTGAGTTCTGATCCAACATTAAAATCAGAGACAGATATTCTGATCAAACTTTGATCCTTTTTATAAACCATTGTTCACTCAGCCTGGAATAGCCTGGAATAGATGGCAGCGGTGAACATCATCACGCTCCTACCTGTACTCAAAGCGTGATGGACTGAAGCATGAAATATGTAAACAGATACTCAACTTAAATTTAACCATGATGCAGCTGTCTGTGCCCCCCCGTAGGATCAGGCTCTGCAGTGTTTCAGCAGGATGTCATTACAGGGAGTCATAGCAGCTGGTCTGAATCATGAAGAGGTTTGTTTTTAACCTCTGAGCACAGACAGCAGCTCTGACGCCCCCTGCTGCTGCAGTGATGTCATTCATCTGAAGGTGCTAAATTACATTTCCATTGCACTTGACAAGAAGCAACATTGCGCAGCTCTTTTCATTGATCTGTCCAAAGCTTTTCATACAGTTGACCATGATGTGCTGAAGCATAGACTCTTGAACTCAGGGCTGTCAGAGGAAACAGTTGCTTGGTTTGCAAATTATCTCACAAATCGGTCACAATGCATTAGGTACGATGGTCTGTGCTCTGATACGGTAACAATCTAGCTTAAAATGTATCTAATGCAAATTTCCATTTTTATGCTGATGATACTGTTGTTTACCGCAGTGCAGCAACTCTTGCACAGGCCATTGAATTATTGCAGAATGCTTTTATTTTTCTTCTAAATACACTGCTTGAGCTGAAACTTGTTTTAAATGCAGATAAGACCAAATTTATGTTGTTTTCCAACTCAAAGAATGTGTCACAGTGTGTGCCTTTGGTGGTCACTCGTGATGGAAAACAGATAGAGGTTGTTCACTCGTACAAATACCTGGGTATTTTAATTGATGACTCCCTTAATTTTAAACCACATGTGCTGCACCTGGTGAGAAAGCTGAGGCTGAAGCTGGGTTTCTATTTTCGTAACAAGTTGTTTTTCTTTTAATGTAAAAAAGCGTCTGGTTGCTGCTACTTTTTTGCCTGTGTTGGACTATGGTGATCTTTTGTATATGCACGCATCTGCTCAGTATCTCCATATGGTTGATACAGCTTACCATGCATCCCTGAGGTTCATTACCAACTGTAAAGCTCTGACTCACCATTGTGAATTATACTCTCGGGTAGGATGGCCTCCTCTGGCGACCTGTAGGCTCACACATTGGCACACTTTTATATATAAGGCAATTCTTGGTCTGCTTCCACACTACTTATGTGTTTTTATCACGCAGAAAAGTGCTGGACAATATTAACTGCGCTCTCTGGACTTCATCTTATTCTCTGTCTCAAAAGCACGGACGGGAATTTGTTGCAGAATGAACTGCTCTCGTTAAATGCTTTCAAATCTAAAACTAAAGACTTGGAGGCAGATTCCATGAGATGTCGATGTCTTTAAATTGCCTGCTTGTACAACTTTCTTTTCGTTTTTTAATGTGTCCCTGTTTGTGCGTCTGTCTGCAACTTGGTGTTTTTCGCTGCTGTCTTGGCCAGGTCTCCCTTGAAAAGGAGATTCTTAATCTCAATGGGAATACCTGGTTAAATAAAGGTTAAAAAAATAAAAATAAAATCATGTGATCAGTTTACATTGGAGCAGATGGACTATTGTATCTATGTTTGATCTGTAACACTTTAATCATGTTTGTTTTATGTTTATCATAGAAACATTTGTATGTCTTATCCACGGGGATTTTTCTCTCTCAGTGAAAGCGTGATTGAGGACGTCCAGAACAAGCTTCAGGACATCAGGAACCCAATGGCAGCCATGATGGTTCTGTTGAGGGAACTAGACCTGGAGACGGACTCTGAGCCCGGACCAGAGGGGCCCCTCACACCTGGTAAACAGCTGATTACCTGTGTGACATTGTGCGTGTCTCACAGAGACAGTTGCCCTGCTCTGTGACTCACAGGTCTGTGTCTCACAGGTCAAACACAGACTCCTGTTGACTCATGTGTGTGTGCCCTGCTCTGTGTCTTGCAGGTCACAGTCTGAATGTGAGGATCAGCCTGTCTCAGCTGTTCGGCAGCAGCTCGGCCGTCTCTGTCGTCTGTCAGGCTGTCTGTCACATGACCATGACCAGAGCTCTGTTCTGTAGAGACCTCCTGATCCTGCAGAAACTCTACCTGCGCTTCGGAGACAACGTACGCGCACACACGCACACAGATATACACAGATACACACACACACACACACACACACACACACACACATACAGAATATGTATGTCTGTGTGTGTGAGTGTACATACACCCAGAAACACACAGAGGAGCGCACGCACAAGGACACACATGCTCCTTTAAACTGAAGATCTGAAAGTTTGTCTGATTGTAACATTCACCTGTATTTATATATAGATATATACCCGTGTGTTTTTTACCTGTGTGTGTGTGTGTGTGTGTGTGTGTGTGTGTGTGTGTGTGTCTCTCAGGTGTTCTTGGGCGGAGGGGCTCAACTGCTGCAGCTACAGCAGGACTTGATTCCTCGCAGCTCTCACCTGCTCTCCTCCTATCACCTCCTCAAACACATCAGTCAGAGCATCGCCTCCTCTGTGCCTGTCGACATCCTGTGAGTACCACTACTGTGTACTAGTACTACTGTGTACTAGTGCTGTCCCCTGACATCTGACCTTTGACCTGCAGAGATGCTAACCTGCAGCACCTCACCGTGTTGGAGCTGTCTGACTCTCCGGCTCTCTCCTCCAACAGATCAGGTCAGTGAGTCTGAACTCATCAGATCGCAGCTTCATCACATCCCTGTGACTCATTAAAGTGATGATGGCTCCTACATGCCTAACATGTTAATTGATGTGTATGAGAGGTGAACGACTTATCAATGAAATCGATTAAAATCAATGATTAAAATAGTTGGCAACGAAGTTCACCATCGATTAGTTTGTTCTTTGTTATGACGCACAGCATGCGCTGTGAAGACGTCACTGGGGGCAGCCAGCCAATGCCGCGGCTTGTGTAGCTCACGTGATGAATTACAGGAAGTTACAACATCTCCGGTCTCCTTTGGGATAAACATGATATTAATAATATTTTTCAATGAGGAGTATCCGTTTGTTGTGCAGTGCTGATGATGTGTAGACTAGTGTCCATTTACACGGACAAACGCACAATTGTGGTTTCTAACGTTCATTTAAAAACAAACGTAACGGACTGAAACTCCGTCTGTTTCCTCTCCTCTCCGCTTTGTGATGGGCCCATAGCCGGGCCGCTGGTGAAGCAGCGGAGGACAGTATACCGTGGTAGCAAAGCTGTTAATAAGCTAATGCCACTGGTAAAGCTAATTTAACGCTAACTCTTGATAAAGCTAATGCTCGGCTTCATTGAACATCACAACATGGAGAGAAAACTGACGGAGAGTATTTCTGTCCGTCACGTAGTGTTTAAATTAATCGTGTTTGTCCGTCAGAACAGACACTAAGCTGTCACTAATTACCTGAAGTTCAGTCGGACAGACTCTGGAGTATAACATAACATTATGTTTTTGAATATTTCATGCCAGAGACAGACTAAAGTGAATCTTTTCTTTATTCACAACAGAAACTTGAGCAACATCTGATTAAATATTTTGGTTAGTTTCATTTCCTTGTTATACTCCGTTCATGGCTGCATCCCCAACGTCCTCTTTTTATTGTAGTGGCCTCGTCTGTACCTTCCTTTTTCATGTGACATTATTAAATAAATCCACAAGATACTAATCGACTTACATAATTGACATATTAACCTTGCATTGTACAAGAAAACAACATATATTTTTTGTTTTGAATATAACGCTAATACTAAAATTAAGATTTTTTTCTTTATATCCGATTAATAATCGATTAATCGTAGAAATAATCGACAGATTAATCGATTATCAAAATAGTTCTTAGTTGCAGCCCTAGACATGTTAACTGATGAGAGGTGATTGATGCCTGACATGTTAACTGATGTGTATGAGAGGTGATTGATGCCTGACATGTTAACTGATGTGTATGAGAGGTGATTGATGCCTGACATGTTAACTGATGTGTATGAGAGGTGATTGATGCCTGACATGTTAACTGATGTGTATGAGAGGTGATTGATGCCTGACATGTTAACTGATGAGAGGTGATTGATGCCTGACATGTTAACTGATGAGAGGTGATTGATGCCTGACATGTTAACTGATGAGAGGTGATTGATGCCTGACATGTTAACTGATGAGAGGTGATTGATGCCTGACATGTTAACTGATGTGTATGAGAGGTGATTGATGCCTGACATGTTAACTGATGAGAGGTGATTGATGCCTGACATGTTAACTGACGTGTATGAGAGGTGATTGATGCCTGACATGTTAACTGATGTGTATGAGAGGTGATTGATGCCTGACATGTTAACTGATGTGTATGAGAGGTGATTGATGCCTGACATGTTGTGGCACAGGTATAACAGGTAACCAGTGCCCTCTCTCTGCAGTGCTGAGTCCTCAGACAGTGGTGGAGCTCTTTTATCAGACAGCAGCAAGGAAGATGATGGTGTCTCAGATCTTCTCTCAGCAGCAGAGCGACTCTCCGCTCCACTGGAGTCACATGACCTCCAGCCTGGTCCACCTGCTGGCTCAGCTGCTGTATCTTTTTCTCACCTGAGCAGGTGTCAGATGTGACATCTCAACACATTCTGTATAAATTATATTATTTGATATTTTTGTGGAATTTTCTTGTGTGTGTGTGTGTGTGTGTGTGTGTGTGTGTGTGTTGTTGAATCTTAACTGGTGTCTCAGTTGGCCCAATAATCCTGGTTTCCAGTTCCCAGAGTGTCTCATGGCAAACTGTCAGTACACTCAGCTGCAGGTGAGTCTACCTGTGTCCATCCCATCTGTTAAGTCTAAATACAAACAGTAGCCAGACCTTTTTATTTTGAAACTCCTTGAAATAGCATGAATGAAATATCATCTTATATTACACGTGTATTATATCTTTAATTTTTTTTCTACATATACATGTTTTAAATTGAATTAATTAATAATATAACTTATAAACATGCTTTTATTCTGAAATAAATATAAAATAAAATTGTTCATAAAACAGAAGCAGTCCACATCAGAACTATATGTGATTCATAATAACCCGTAGATGATGTAGTAATCCACTGAGTGTGTATAAAAGACATTAACAGAGCTGTTTGAAGGTTCAGCTCCAACACGAGCTGTGGCTTCAACAGGATAAATATGATTAACCAGTCTTTAGTTCAACTTCAGAATAAAGGTCAGTAGTAAGAACTGAGGCGGTCTGTCACATGCAGGAGTACGTGAGGCTGATTGGTCCCTGGTGTCAGGTGAACGTGGGCTCCCGTCGCTTTATGTTGGGTCAGTGTTACCTGGCCAACGGAGAGGGACAAAAGGTGAGTCTCACACATGAACACTCTGAGACAGGATCAGCTGACTCCTCCTTTCCTTCTCCTCCACACTCTCTCTCTTCACTCTGTCTACTCACAGTCTCCTCGTCCTCACTCTGTCTCCTCGTCTCCTGTCTCCTCACTCTGTCTCTTCACATTGTCTCCTCACACTGTCTCGTCACGTCGTCTCCTTGTCTCCTCACTCTGTCTCCTAACTGTCTCCTCACACTGTCTCGTCACGTTGTCTCCTTGTCTCTTCACACTGTCTCCTCACACTGTCTCCTTACACTGTCTCCTCACACTGTCTCGTCACGTTGTCTCCTTGTCTCCTCACACTGTCTCCTCACACTGTCTCGTCACGTCGTCTCCTTGTCTCCTCACTCTGTCTCCTAACTGTCTCCTCACACTGTCTCGTCACTTCGTCTCCTTCTCTCTTCACACTGTCTCGTCACTTCGTCTCCTTCTCTCCTCACACTGTCTCGTCACTTCGTCTCCTTGTCTCCTCACACTGTCTCGTCACTTCGTCTCCTTCTCTCCTCACACTGTCTCGTCACTTCGTCTCCTTCTCTCTTCACACTGTCTCGTCACGTCGTCTCCTTGTCTCCTCACACTGTCTCCTCACACTGTCTCCTCACACTGTCTCTTCACACTGTCTCCTTACGCTGTCTCGTCACGTCGTCTCGTCACGTCGTCGCCTTGTCTCTTCACACTGTCTCTTCACGTCGTCTCCTTGTCTCCTCACACTGTCTCCTCACACTGTCTCTTCACGTCGTCTCCTTGTCTCCTCACACTGTCTCGTCACGTCGTCTTCTTGTCTCCTCACACTGTCTCTTCACGTCGTCTCCTTGTCTCGTCACACTGTCTCGTCACACTGTCTCCTCACACTGTCTCGTCACGTCGTCTCCTTGTCTCCTCACACTGTCTCGTCACGTCGTCTCCTTGTCTCCTCACACTGTCTCCTCACACTGTCTCTTCACGTCGTCTCCTTGTCTCGTCACACTGTCTCGTTACGTCGTCTCCTTGTCTCCTCACACTGTCTCGTCACGTCGTCTCCTTGTCTCCTCACACTGTCTCCTCACACTGTCTCCTCACACTGTCTCGTCATGTCGTCTCCTTGTCTCCTCACACTGTCTCGTCACGTCGTCTTCTTGTCTCGTCACACTGTCTCCTCACACTGTCTCCTCACACTGTCTCGTCACGTCGTCTCCTTGTCTCCTCACACTGTCTCCTCACATTGTCTCGTCACTCCCTCTCCTCACACTGTCTCTTCACGTCGTCTCCTTGTCTCCTCACACTGTCTCGTCACGTCGTCTCCTTGTCTCCTCACACTGTCTCGTCACGTCGTCTCCTTGTCTCCTCACACTGTCTCGTCACGTCGTCTCCTTGTCTCCTCACACTGTCTCGTCACGTCGTCTCCTTGTCTCCTCACACTGTCTCGTCACGTCGTCTCCTTGTCTCCTTAGGCTCTGCAGTGTTTCCAGGAGGCGGCTACGGAGGTGGAGAAGGAGGAGTTCCTAATGAGACTGACGGGCAGCGAGGAAGACGAGGCTGCATCCACCCCCCGACTACAGTACTACAACAAGGTACTCCTGTACTATGACAAGATACACCTGTACTGCAGTACTACGACAAGATACACCTGCACTACAGTACTACGACATGATAAACCTGTACTATGACAAGGTACACCTATTCAACAAGGTACACCTGTTCAGGGTCCAAAATTAACGTTTTGGTCTACCTGCCATTGGTGGGTAAGCCAAACAATTATACCGGCCAAAAAATTTTCTAACCAGCCTTAAAAATATATTGTAGTAAACAATGGTAGAAATAAACTATTTACTTTAATTTACTTTAGTACTGAACTTATAGGAGCAGTGTAATTTTGAGGTAATATACTTTGCTTATGTATTTATCTATACTTTTACCCCCCTGATTTTAAAGAAAAATATGAAGTAGTTAAAATCAGCTCCACATTTAAAAACTGCAACGAGTGGTCTATGCAGTAATGATTTAAAGGTGCTATATGTAACTTTCAGAAAATCCTCATTCCTAGTGACGCGGTCGGCCATTGAGGGAACTGCAGTCGACACTCGCACGCATGAACGAGCATCCAGGGTTTTTGCCGAAGACACACTAAACTGAGCATGCTCAGTCTCTGAAGTCACCAGCTCTGTTTACTTTTCACTGACGAGTCGTGTTCATTGACCGGCATCATGTTGTCCAAAATCAACACTGTTTGTCATCATACCTCAGTTAGTATCATGTTAGCTGGCCAAGTTATGTGTCAAGCTAGACTGACAAGACTGACACACACTCAGATAGTATTTTGGTTGTCATAATGTTAGCGAGCATGCTAAGATTAGCCAACTAGCTCTAACATAAATACACTGCATGACTCTGTCATTGTGCTTCGTAACCAAACGGCATATTACGCTGGCGAACCAGCAAATCATCACAAGCATCAGCGAACATTAGCCAGGCGGGGCGGCTGCAGAGAGCTGGGATGAAGCTCTTGTGCTGTGAGAGAAAAAACGCTGCACCCGGTGAGAGAACGCTGCACGCGGGTTTGGTTTCTATGACAATAATAAGTCGTGGGTCTGTTTTGATCCCCAAAAGCAATCGAACGTCTCCATGATTCACATGCCCTGCTGATGTTGACTCTAGTTTTCCCCCTGACGTCGGTCACTTCCTGTTTGGTCAGACGGCTTCACTAGATAAAACCTATTTTTGTTTTTATTCTTGTGTGTAGTTTGTGTTGGTGTTGTTGCGGGTGCTATTCCTGTGTTGGCATTCTCCGTCTCCATTTCACAGCTTGCGTTGTGTCGTGTTGTAGTGGCGGAGAATGAGCTGAGATGAGATGAGGTGCTCGTGAACGTGCAGATACGCCACATCCTCTTGTTCCGTGGAAAAACTGTCCTGAGTGCTTTACTTAAAATTCAGCCCACAGGCTGTTAGAGGCAATGGTCCCAAGGTCTCAATTGATCAGTTCCTCTACTATCCCTTCACACATTGGCAATGAAAAATATTTGATTGATGAATATGTAAAATCATTCATATTGTCCCTTTGATAATAATCCACTGACATTGAACACAGTATTCTGGAATAGGCCGTCCTGCACAATGAGTAGGTAACTTTAGGTACTGTGAGAATGTTTTGATCCTAGTCATTTTAACTCTGGCTTAAGTTTTTATTTCAGGGCTTTTGCTTGTAATCACATATTTATACACTCTGATATTACTCTTTTCTTTCATACTTATTCCATCACTACTACTTAATGTGTGTGTGTGTGTGTGTGTGTTCAGGTGCTCCGGCTGTTGGAGGATGTGGGTCTACCTGAGCTCGTCATCCAGCTGGCCTCTCTCGCCATAACAGAGGCCGCCAACGATGTCAACAGTCAGGTAACAGACAGACGGGTAACAGACAGGTGTTGTGGCTGTCAGATTAACATGTTAAATTGCATTAACTAAAGGTGCTATATGTGACTTTCAGAAAATCCTCATTCCCAGCAACACGTTCGACCGTTGAGGGAACTGCAGTCGACCTTTTTGTACGCGCTCGCGCGGACACTCGCATGCATTAGCGAGCATCCAGGGTTTTTGCCGAAGACACACGACACTGAGCATGTCTCTGAAGTCACCGACTCTGTTTACTTTTCACTGACGAGTCGTGTTCATTGAGCGGCATCATGTTGTCCAAAATCAACATAGTTTGTCATCATACCTCAGTTAGTATCATGTTAGCTGGAGAAGTTATTTGTCAAGCTAGACTGACAAGACTGACATACACACTCAGATAGTATTTTGGTTGTCATAATGTTAGCGAGCATGCTAAGGTTAGCCAACTAGCTCTAACATAAATACACTGCATGACTCTGTCATTGTGCTTCGTAACCAAACGGCAAATTACTCAATTAACAGATCAGCTCCCGGGAGTCTGCGTGAGTTAGCTGATGTTATCTACTCCATGGTGTTTTGCTACGTTGCCTAACTGGCAAATCGTCTGTGGTTGCAGACAAGCTAACGTTTGCTAGTTTGCTAGTTTGCTAACGGTAGCTTGTTGCCAGCTTACAGCTGGCTGGCTAACCTTAGCCTAGGCAGGCAATGCAACAATATTGGCTGATAGAAAACAATCGGTAGTTATACACATTTGCTTTGTTCTTCTACATAATTTACAAAATCAACACCGTTTGTCATGTTAGCTGGCGAAGTTATGTGTCAAGCCAGATAACTGACATACACACTCAGATAGTATATTGATTGTCATAACATTAGCGAGCATGCTAAGGTTAGCCAACTAGCTCTAACATAAATACACTGCATGATGTCATTGTGCTTCGTAACCAAACGGCAAATTACGTCGGCGAACTAGCAAATCATCACAAGCATCAGCGAACATTAGCCGGGCGGGGCGGCTGCAGAGAGCTGGGATGAAGCTCTTGTGCTGTGAGAGAAAACACGCTGCACGCAGGTTTTGTTGCTATGACAACAATAAGTTGTGGGTCTGTTTTGATCCCCAAAAGCAATTGAATTGGTCTCCATGATTCACATGCCCTGCCGATGTTTTCTCTAGTTTTCCCCCTGACACTTCCTGTTTGGTCAGACGGGCTTCACTAGATAAAACTTAGTTGTTTTTTATTCTTGTGTGTAGTTTGTGTTGGTGTTGTTGTGGGTGCTGGTCATTTATTAACATTATCCGTCTCCATTTCACAGCTTGCGTAGTCTCGTGTTGCACACTGTCGACTGTAGTTGCGTAGAATGAGCTCTCAGCAGAGGTAGGTCTTGCTCCTCTTGTTTCCCAGAAAAACCGTCCCGAGTGCTTTAATAAAAATCAGCCCACAGGCTGTTCGGGCCGATGGAGGAAGTTGGGGAAGGTCTCAATTGATCAGTTCCTCTACTATCCCTTCACACATTGGCAATAAAAAATGATATCTGATGGATGAATATATGTAAAATCTTACATATAGCCCCTTTAATTAAAGAAAAATAAAAGGTCAAAGAATTAACGCAGATTATCACCTGACGTCACACGTCACTGATCACCTGACCAGCTGTGTTCAGGTGTGTTGATATATTGTGAATTTGGGTTCTGTCCCCTCATAAACAGAATCTTGGACATATAGGTAATTTTCTTCCCAGACAATTTTTGGCCATTTCAAAGCAAATGTTATACAAACGTGGGTCTGGAAGCCCAAGGCCTCCCTTGTCCCTAGAACACATTTTCTGAACACTCATCTGTGCAATAATCTGACATACTGCATTTATACTGTTAATTAACAATCTTGTGTTGCTGTACTTAATCTGGAAATTATATTTAATTCTGACATTCTGAAATCACCATAGAGCCCATTGTATATATACTGCACATACTTCTTAGTTCTATTTATATTTCCTATATTTCTTCGTGCTTCTCTCTGTCAGAGTAACTGTAACGCCTGATTATAATAACTAATCATAATCAGAAATACTTCATTTATCCCTCCGGGGACAACAGAAAAGAGACATTATGCATGCAGATTATATTCCTCGTGGAAGCATGTAAAGGGAGAAGAGGAGGGGGGCATGAATTGAGCCTTGGGGTTCCCCACAGGTGATGTCTGCTGTGGAAGATTATGGTTTACCTATGTACAGAGAGAGTCCTATTTGATAGGTAGGACTGAAGCCAACTCGGCATGAGGCCAGATACCATTAATATTTCATTTCTCCGTATCACAGGCTGAACTTCACTCTAATCAATGAACTTTACTCTAATCAATCGACCAGATTCACCTTCATCATGTGCTCCTTTAATAATAATAATAATACATTTTATTTATAAGCGCCTTTCAGGACACTCAAGGTCGCTGTACAAAAAACACAAACAAGAGTAAAAACACCAACAAGGGTAAAACAGACCAGATAAAATACATTAGGAGTGGGTGAGGGACAGTGCTTAGAGTTGGGGAGAGTAGGTGAGGCGGAACAGATGGGTTTTGAGATTTGATTTAAAGATCGGGAGGGTGGTACAGTTTCGGAGGTCGGGTGGGAGGGAATTCCAGAGCTGGGGAGCAGAGCGGCTGAAAGCTCTAGCCCCCATGGTGCTGAGGCAGGCAGGGGGAACGGTGAGGTGGATGGAGGAGGAAGACCGGAGGGTGCGGGATGGAGTGGCAATGTGCAGGAGGTCGGAGAGGTAAGGAGGGGCGAGGTTGTGAATAGATTTGAAAGTATACAGAAGGATTTTGTAGGTGATCCGTTGGGTGATTGGGAGCCAGTGGAGTTGCTGTAGGATGGGGGTGATGTGGTGGGAAGAAGGTGTTCTGGTGATGATCCGGGCGGCAGAGTTCTGGACAAGCTGAAGTTTATGGAGGGCTTTCTGGGGGAGGCCGAAGAGAAGGGAGTTGCAGTAGTCAAGGCGGGAGGTGACGAGGCTGTGGACAAGAATGGCAGAGGTGTGGGGAGTGAGGGAGGGGCGGAGACGGTTGATATTACGTAAGTGGAAGTAAGCGGACCGGGTGACGTTATTGATGTGTGATTGGAAAGATAGAGTACTGTCGAGGATGACTCTTAACCTGAGGGGAGGGGGAAACAGGGGTGTCGTCAATGGAGAGTGAGAAACTGTCAACTTTAGATAAGGAGGATTTCGGTTTTATTGCTGTTTAATTATAATAATAATAAGAGCTGTTTCTGTGTAAGGCCTGAAAACTTGAAATAGTATCATGGTTAAGATAAGAAAGCAGTATTTGTATGTACATATATAAATGTTACATGTGTAAATGTGTGTTATAATAAATATATCTGTGTCTCTCCAGGCGGCTCTGTGGACCAGGATATTCAAACATCATCTGGACCTGGGACACAACAGTGAAGCTTATGAAGCGCTCACACAGAACCCAGACTGCAGCATGTATGTACACACACACACACACACACACACAGTTATATGATGTGGTTATTGTATATGAATAATCTGTACACGTTGTGTCTCAGGCAGCTGGATTGTCTCCGTCAGCTGGTGGTGGTCCTGTGTGAGCGCTCTCAGCTCCAGGATTTAGTCCAGTTCCCTTACGTCAACCTGCACGACGAGGTAACACCTGCACCTGACCTCTACATAGCAGTATAATGAATTATAGATTATACATGAAAAAACTAACAATTCATAACAATACAGCTTAACCTCACTGAAGATAAAACGAAAGTTACGAATGTAACTACATTTCTATGAATCCTAGATGACCGCCAGAGGCAGTGCTTAGCACTGGATATCTTCCGTCTGGCGCACGTGCAGGTCGAGTAGTTGTGTCAACAAAGTCACATGTGACCTTGGGTGACCCAGGCTAGTGCATAATTTCCGGTGTGAACCCCAAGTCTGTTCCTACAAAATCTTCTCGCGGGTCCACGGGATTCTGAGTGACGGAGAACTCTGGTGGTCATCCATGATTCATAGAACTGTAGTTACATTCGTAACTTTCGTTCTATTTCATCCTCCCTGACCGCCAGAGGCAGTGCTTAGCACTGGATGACTTATACCAACAGGGTCGCGAGAAATCCCGAGTACCTACCTCTCAATGTTAGGGCAGAGGAACTTGGCAGGAGAACCACGCCCAGTGGATGGGGAGTGACCACATTCACCCTGTAGTATTTGGAGAATGTGCTTGGTGACGCCCATGAGACTGCAGCACATATGTCCTCCAAGGGTACCCCCCTCAGGGACGACGTGGAGACACTCCTGGTAGTGGGAGTGGCACCTTATTCTAGACAGCAGAGATTTGTTATTTGCTCTATATGCATAGACAATGGCATCAATGATCCAGCGGGACAGGCGCTGTTTTGAGAGCGTGCAACCTTTCTTAGGACTACTGTGAAAGCCAAAGAGTTGCTCCGACCACTGTATGCTTGTAATAGCTGCCACATAGACCCTAAAGGCCCGCACCGGGCATAACGGTTTAGGTTTTTCACCTTCATGAATTGGGGGGTCATACATATCGTGCAAGCTTAATAGGTTGATTGAGGTAGCACCTTGGGAAGGAACGCTATATTTGGCAATAGAGTGACACCCGAGCCGTCCAGGTTCCACCTCAAGCATGAATCACTCGTAGACAAAGCATGCAGCTCCCCTACACGTTTTGCTGAGGTCATGGCAAGGAGGAACGCTGTTTTGGCCGACAGCCATCTCAGGTCTGTCTGTGCCAAGGGTTTGAAGGGAGGCAGACATAGGGTATCTAACACTAGGAGCAGGTCCCATGCAGGAGTTCTTGGGGCGCAATCTCAGAGCCCTTTTAAGAACAGGGACGCCAGCCTGTGGCTCTCCACTGGATCATGAGATAGCAGCCACGTACACCCTCAGTGTCAAGGGAGAGCAGCCATTGTCAAGGAGTTTCTGCAGAAACTCAAGGATAGTAGGCACTGAGCAATGTACTGGGTTCTCATTTCGAGCCTTACACCAGCCAGAAAACAGCTTCCACCTGTTCGCACACTGTAGACGTGTAGATGGTGCTCTGGCATTCAGAATAGTATTTCTGACATGCCCTACGCATTCACCTAGCAGCAGGTCGGGCCCATCAGGGGCCAGACCCACAACTGGAGGCTTTAAGGGTTGGGGTGCCAAATCCGACCCCCCAGCTGAGATAGGAGGTCCCTCCTGCTGGGGAGGCACCAGGGCGTCCCGCAGCAGAGTCTGTGAAGCAGAAGGAGCCAAGTCCTGGCTGGCCAGAAGAAGCCTGTGGCCTTGCTTAAGAACTCTGAGGAGTGTTAGAACCGTCCACCGTCCGTTTCTCAAGCAAAGTCCCTACAGACTGAGCTACTATCTACCCCAATAGTTGGCTCAATAGCTGGCATGCAGTCGAGGTTGAATTTTGCAGCATCCTGGATGGCTGCCAGAGTTCTGCCTTCAGATCTAAGCCGGGAGAGAGCCCTTGTGTCTCTCCAGCATGCATGCAGTTCCCTCAGATATTCCTCCAAGGGAGAAACATTAAAGGTTGCAGGAGCTGGAACGCGCCTGAAGAAAGCACTAGCAGAAGATGGTTCCGGTTGCCTTACGTCCAGCTGCAAGTGAGCCCTAGCCTTGGGAATGATGGACCCCATAGAGTCATTTCCTGCTCCCTCTGAGGAGCTCTGAGCCAAGGAACGGAAACCAAACCTTCTCATGTCTCTTTTTGATATATTCTCGCTCCTCGTTAGTGATTGGACGCTGCAGCATCAGCATCGGACTGATGTGAAACTTCACAACATCACCGGAGTTTCATATCGCAGAGAGGAAGAAGCGGACCTTAAAACAGACTTTACAGGGCGCCTTGAAACCGACTATAAACAACATCGGTATAATGAGTTGGTATCTGACGACCTGAGATCGTTTAGAACGAAATATTGATCAAAACCTGTCGTTAAATATATAAAATGCAGTGAAGCTGTTAAAGCAGACTGACAGCTGATCCAGCGGTGATCAGCTGACGCGATCATCACAAACGGACATCGCAGCACGTGACGCTTCATCGGAAAGGACGTCTCATGTCTCTTAAAAAACATTCCCTCGTTTCCTCTCTCCTCTCCTGGTTTCCTCGCTCCTCTCTTGGTTTCCTCTCTCCTCTCCTGGTTTCCTCGCTCCTCTCTCGGTTTCCTCGCGTCTCTCCATGCATCTCTGGTGGGAGGGGCTAAGACGCAAGTGAAAGATGCAAGTGAAGGAAGCATGGATGCAATTTAAGAGACATGAGAAGCAGCCCAGGCCCAGAGGCATGGAATGTTCCCTCCTCATCATACTCATTGAAGAGAGTGGCTAAGCTGCCATTGAGACAATATCCTCCTCGGGAACCAGCTCAGGCATTGGAGGAGTAGGCGCGTGAGTGTGTCCTGTACCCTTACCAGCATGGAGGGACAGGAGGATAGACCTCAGCTGATCCACCATAGAAGACAATCTGTCTGACTTAGCCTTCTTCTTGGAGGGAGCACCTGTGGCCTCCGCAGCCCAACGCCTGGATTGGATAGGTTGGGCAGGAGTCAGCTGATCCAAGGAGGCCAGCGTTACCCATGGGTGCTTCCACCTCAGCCAGCCTCGCAGGCCTTAGAGCCTGAGGCATGAAGCTACAACTAACACTGTATGTTGCCAATACCTATTTATGCTACGGCTACTTACCGAGTGATGTCTTCACAAGTGAAGTCAGTACTTATCAAGTTGGTGATGTCCGAAGGTAGGGATGTCCGCCAGTCCGGGACTCGAAGGGGCCATACAGCGAAACCACCGCTCCCTCTCCGGGGAGGGAGAGCTTGTCACAGCCTTTGGAGGACAAGTATCCACAGCTCCGACCAGCACGTGGTCACAAGTCTACATGCGACAAGATCTCGGATCCCATCAGCTATAGTCTGAGACAATATAGCCTCTGGAGACACCAGTGAACATGCAGGGCGGTAAGCGATAATTGACTTCCCGTCAAGACTTCCGCGCGCCGCATTGTTACAGAAAGAGAAACAGTTTTCTTGTGATTTATTTGTAATTAAGTGGCCTTACCTTTGCCGAAATTTCAACACCATAAAGCAGATTTGTAAGAAGTAAAAAATTCAAGCTTTGTCAGGTCTGTCCTCAAGAAGAGAAGAAAACGTTTAAAATGCTTGTCTGTTGAACGGAGGTCGGATTGATCTGATGCATTCGAGGAAGTCGGGAAATCTGAACGCTGAACAGTTTTCATGACACAGCGTCAAGGGGATTCATCTCAAGTTAAAATTTAGATCTAGAACAGATTGTTAGCTGTTAGCATGCAGATGTCTGATTATAGAGATTAATAAGAAGCTAAATTGTCGTCGGATGACGCTGATGGGAGCCCGGATGTCATTATGGCAGATTACGTTTCGCCTGCTATTGCTCTCCTCACAGATTGTTTTTCTTACATATGCCGCAGCCTGCTGATACGTGATTGGTCATTATTACTCGGACTACAAGCATAGTTCAAACAGAAAACTTACTGGAAATCCATGTCCCTGCCTAACATTAGCCTAAGCTTAATCTCTATTTACAGATTCTACATAGAGATTAAGCATTGGCTAATGTTACCACAGTAAAAGTCTACCTGCGTAAGCGAGAAGAATCAAAGGAACAGACTCGGGGTTGACACCGGAAGTTATGCACTAGTCGGGGTCCCCCGAGGTCACGCGTGACTTTGGTGATACAACTACTCGACCTGCGCATGCAAGAGACAGAAGTTATCCACTGCCTCTGGCGGTCAGGAAGGATGAAATAGAACAGATCTTACTGTGGCTGAAGGTTAACTAAACGGTTGACTGAAAGTTAACTGTTGTCTCGTCATTAGGTCGTCAGTATCATCGAGTCCCGGGCCAGAGGTTTGGACCTGCTGGCTCATAATTACTATGAGCTGCTGTACGCCTTCCACATCAACCGACACAACTACAGGAAAGGTAACAACTATAGAAACACTTGAGAAAAAGCCAAACGTCTGGTTAGCGAAGCCGAACGTCTGGTTAGCGAAGCCGAACGTCTGGCTACTGAAGCCGAACGTCTGGCTACTGAAGCCGAACGTCTGGTTAGCGAAGCCGAACGTCTGGTTAGCGAAGCCGAACGTCTGGCTACTGAAGCCGAACGTCTGGTTAGCGACCCGAACATCTGGCAACTGAAGCTGAACGTCTGGTTAGCGAAGCCGAACGTCTGGTTAGCGAAGCCGAACGTCTGGCTACTGAAGCCGATCGTCTGGTTAGCGAAGCCGAACGTCTGGCTACTGAAGCTGAACGTCTGGTTAGCGAAGCCGAACGTCTGGCTACTGAAGCTGAACGTCTGGTTAGCGAAGCCGAACGTCTGGTTACTGAAGCCGAACGTCTGGTTAGCGCAGCAGAACGTCTGGTTAGCGCAGCAGAACGTCTGGTTAGCGAAGCCGAACGTCTGGTTAGCGAAGCCGAACGTCTGGTTAGCGAAGCCGAACGTCTGGTTAGCGAAGCCGAACGTCTGGCAACTGAAGCCGAACGTCTGGTCAGCGAAGCTGAACGTCTGGTCAGCGAAGCCGAACGTCTGGCTACTGAAGCCGAACGTCTGGCTACTGAAGCCGAACGTCTGGTCAGCGAAGCCGAACGTCTGGTCAGCGAAGCCGAACGTCTGGCTACTGAAGCCGAACGTCTGGTCAGCGAAGCCGAACGTCTGGTCAGCGAAGCCGAACGTCTGGCTACTGAAGCCGAACGTCTGGTCAGCGAAGCCGAACGTCTGGCTACTGAAGCCGAACGTCTGGTCAGCGAAGCCGAACGTCTGGTCAGCGAAGCCGAACGTCTGGCTACTGAAGCCGAACGTCTGGTCAGCGAAGCCGAACGTCTGGTCAGCGAAGCCGAACGTCTGGCTACTGAAGCCGAACGTCTGGTCAGCGAAGCCGAACGTCTGGCTACTGAAGCCGAACGTCTGGTCAGCGAAGCCGAACGTCTGGTCAGCGAAGCCGAACGTCTGGCTACTGAAGCCGAACGTCTGGTCAGCGAAGCCGAACGTCTGGTCAGCGAAGCCGAACGTCTGGCTACTGAAGCCGAACGTCTGGTCAGCGAAGCCGAACGTCTGGTCAGCGAAGCCGAACGTCTGGCTACTGAAGCCGAACGTCTGGTCAGCGAAGCCGAACGTCTGGCTACTGAAGCCGAACGTCTGGTCAGCGAAGCCGAACGTCTGGCTACTGAAGCCGAACGTCTGGTCAGCGAAGCTGAACGTCTGGTCAGCGAAGCCGAACGTCTGGCTACTGAAGCAAAACTGGAAATAACCTTCCTGTGTGTTGTGTTATTTGTGTGTATTGTTGAATTTGTGTGTGTGTGTGTTTAGCGGGCACGGTGATGTTTGAGTTCGGGATGCGTCTGGGTCGGGAGGTCCGGACTCGTCTGGGTCTACAGAAACAGGTGAACTGTTACCTGGCTGCTCTCAACTGTCTACGCCTCATCAGACCCGAGTACGCCTGGATCGTCCAGCCCACCTCTGGAGCTGTGGTACTTACACACACAGATACTGCACGTTTACACATTCATGCATGATGATGAAGGCTTATCTGTGTGTGTGTTATCTCGCTGCAGTACGAGCGTCCAGGTGCGTCTCCAAAGAGGAACTCTGATGGAGAGTTTTCTACTGAACCAGGTGACATCATCAGCCCTGAATAAACTTTAGTGTGTGTGTGTGTGTGTGTGTGTGTGTGGGACAGCTTTTTTGGCTGTCTTTGAACCTCTATTAGAAACCTGTTGACCTTTGACCTCTGTCACCTGTCCAGGTGTGTTTCCTTCTCTGACTGTCTGTTTCCTCCTGCAGTCAGACGTCAGGTTGACATCCTGGAGCTTAAAGACCTGGAGAAGGAGTACATCCTGTCCCGCAGCCGCCTCACGCTGGCCCAGTATCACCCACCCTCTGCCGCCATCGCAGGTACAACTGAAACACCTGTTAACCTGTAACCTGTATTAGTAGAGTCATTGTTCTGTAAATCCAGGATTAGATTGTAATTGAACATTTCTGCAGACAAGCTTTATGTTGTCTGTTTGTCAGATTATCTTACAGGTGATACATCAGGCACACTGGAGGAAATGTAACCCGCCCTCCCATACACACACACACACACACACGCACACACACACACACACACACACACACACACCTCTGTTTGTTCTGCTCATGAACGTGTTCTCATAGAGATGCTGTGACCCTCCTGTTTAATGTTGCTCTTCTGATGCTGCTATTAGTTTTTAGAGTCATGTTTTCTTTTGTGTATCAGAGTACTTCACTAAATCACTAAACTATACCTGTATTGTACCTGTCTCTCTCTCTCTCTCTCTCTGTGTGTGTGTGTGTGTGTGTGTGTGTGTGTGTGTGTGTGTGTGTGTGTGTGTGTGTGTGTGTGTGTGTGTGTGTGTGTGTGTGTGTGTGTGTGTGTGTGTGTAGGCAGTGCGTCAGCCATGGAGATGGTGGCCTTATTGGTCCAAACAGGACTGTTTGACTCGGCTCTTTCCGTCTGTCAGACCTTCAAACTGAATCTGACGTCTGTGTTTGAGGGGCTTACCTTTAAGTGAGTCTCTGACAACTTCCTGTTTGCGGCTTCCTGTTGACATTATTTCTACTGTGAAATACCTTCTTGACAGAAGTGTTAAGTGTTTCTTTATCCATAACTTCTGAATAAGAATAATTATGACAACCAATTATAAAATCAGATAATCAATTTCATAATTAACAATACAATAAATCTGTTATTATGAACTGCTGTGTTTTTGTTCTTTATACATGTGTGTATATATATATTTATTTATTTATTTTCAGGTGTATTAAGCTGCAGTTTGGAGGGGAAGAGTCTCAGAATGAAGCCTGGAGCTGGTTGGCTGCTAATCAGCTGTCATCAGTTGTCAACACCAAAGAGTCCAGGTCTGATTTTATTTTCTTTATAATTCACTTCACCCATTACTTTTATAGTTGTTGTTTTAGATTAATCTGTATATAATATCTATATAACATATACTATAAGGTCAGCATATGTTGTACTTGTATGTTCAGTGCAACAGACGAGGCGTGGCGGCTGCTGGCTTCGTACCTAGACAGGTTTCCCTCCTCCAATGGACGACATCATCACTGTGTCATCAACAAGCTGCTGTCACACGGTGTCCCTCTGCCCGATTGGCTGCTGAAGTCCTACAAGGTGAGAAATCAGCCAATTGGCATGGACAGTTTACCTGCAGGACCCACACTGAAAACAGGAAGTGGGTATGGCCACAGAGATGGCACCTGTATGTTTGTGGACTTTTGTTTTGAAGCGTCGAGTTTGACATCATGCTACAAAGAGGACTTGGAACCAGAGATTCAGGCCATAAACTCGTTAGGAAAATGTTTATTGAGGGAATAAATCAAGAGAGAAGGAGCACCATTTTATCATAGACTTCTACTGAATCCCACTTCTTTAAAGTCGAGATGAAACCAAACGGCATTTTGAGAGTATCTAGCTTCCGTATCGTGACGTATTTCCGAGTGAAACAGGAGGTGCAGGCGGGACATATCATTAGAGGGATTTGATTTGATCGTTGAGAAGTGGGCGTAGACCACTGACTGTATATATAGATGGACGACGCGTCTCCATCTGCTCTCATTGTACGAAATTGATGCCAAAATAGCCCCTGTGATAGGCGCTGCCATCTTGCGATGATGACGTTATTTGGAGCCAGAGTCTGCGCTGTAGAGATCGGTGAGTGAAGCGGCCGTAGCCACTTCCGCTAACCCAAACACACACTTAACTTACTGAACAAACAGCAAGGATCCCGCACGCCGGCGTGTTTAACAGCAGGACAGCTTCTTGTGTCGGTCTGAGGTCAAAGTTCACAGGTATGAAAACTTCAATGACTGCAGTGATTGTTTTAGTTATGTTTCCACTCGCGGATCGTCCTCCACAGCATCAAATAACTAATTAAAAATAAACTTGTCAGAAAAATGAACACTTGGACGTAAATCAGCAGGATAAGAACTAACTATAATGACAGAAAGCATGTTGGAGAAAAATGTATTTGACGTGTATTTTGATTTTATAGTTTGACTCATGTCCCATCTGTTAACATGGAGGAGGCGGGCTTTATGAGCTATACTGCAGCCAGTCAGCAGGGGGCGATAGAGAGGGTGTGGCTTCACTTTTAGGGAGCTGTCATGTCGTCCATCTTTTTATACAGTCTATGGCGTAGACAGACGGACAGCGCAGTAGCTAGCTAACTGGCCGAGCGTTCTTGGTGCTCTGCGGCTAAATGTTGTGGATGTCATGATATTATTGGTTGAAATTGGTTGGTCCTAGCTCACGTAAGCACATGTGATATTTGTTTTACAGGAAGAAAAAATGATCGGATTTTGATATAAGAATACGAAGAAATAGATTTCCTGTATTTTTATTGGCCTATATTGTCAAACAGATGCACAACATTACCGGGGATGTGATCTAAAAGGATTAAAATGACATTTTTCATTTCACCTCGACTTTAACAACCAGTGGAGTCGCCCGCTCTGGACATTAGAGAGAATGCATGTTTAAGACACTTCAGTACTGGCTTCTGATAAACAGTCTGAGGACCAAGAGACTCGATTCATCGACCGAGCTCTTTTCCCTTGATGCACTGGGGCAGGTGTGGCAATCACTGTGTTCCAAATGCCATACTGTATATTGCATACTATATACTGCTTACTGCGTGCGGCGGTAGTCTGTTGTACGGAGCTGTTCACATGTATTTTGCTGCATGCTACGCCAGGCGCCACTTTCTGGTTTTGGAAAGCAGAAGTAAACAGCCCGCCAATAGCAAAAAGCTGCTTCTTTAGCTACAGCGCCCCCTTCTGCTCTTCTGCTGCCGTCTGCCATTTCAAGGGCTGTTGTGATGTTCCAGCGCTTTGCATTGTGGGATACAGTAGGTGAGGTAGTCCGATGCATACTTGTATATATTCTTAATATACTTAATATTTTCTCCGAATCAGTACGACATCCGTGTCCTCTTGGCATACTGCACATGTTGCTTTTGTTTGCATACTACGTTTAGGCCACATCATTACGTACTGCTAGGATAGTATGGCGTTTCAAACACAGGCAGTGTGTTGTGTTGCAGGCGGTGGATGCAGCGTGTCTCCTGCGTCTCTTCCTGAACTTTGACCTTCTGGATGCTGCAGCCGAGCTGGTGCTGGAGTACGTGGACGCTCTGCTGGGACGAGGACACCAGTACTTTGGAATAGAGGTACAAGTACTTCAAATAAGACTACAACTACACTGAGTGCTTCAAATAAGACTACAAATAATACTGTGTGTTTCAGAGGCCTCTGTCAGCCACCTCGTCTTCAGTCTGGCTGCCATACACTTCCATCGATCAGCTGCTGCAGACGCTGAACGAGACTCAGACCAACAGCAGCGTGAGTCATCACTTCCTGTTTATGTGTTCATTGTTTATCACTTCCTGTTTTGGTGTTCACTGTACATCACTTCCTGTTTATGTTTAATGTTCAGAAGTCTTGTCAGTTTGTTTCTATTAAACGTTTTGATTGTTAATAAACAAGAAGACATTTTTCAAGTGGGAATCGAACCTGTGACGCTGTTTCCATCTCCTCCCACTGTGTTACTAAATTTTGTCGTCTGTTTTCAGATTTATAATAAAGTTCGGGACAAACTGGACGATTATCACAAACTGGTGGAGCAGACGACCAAGCGACGACTCATTGCTCGATAATGACTCATTAGGTCAGCTGGCGGCTCTGACCAATCAGAGGGCAGCAGACACGACATCATATTTTTGTACCTGAGACTTGGTGAGGGTGAACTTGTAAATATCGAGTGTTGTTTTTTATAGTCGTCTTTTGTACTCGTCTGGCTTTTCATCTGAGCTGTAAATGTGAACTAAATAAAGTTTTCTTTGAATTTCCTCGAACATGTCGTCAGTTTATTGTCCGACCCCCATGAAGTGACTGTGCTGAAGAAGATCATGTGATTGAATCAAAATGTCCTCAACAAAGATATTGTTCAGTTTAAGTAGAACTGTTCTTTGAGGACTTGTCGTTCATGTTTGACATCATCTGCCGAGGAAGATCATGTGACACGATCGACGGCTCCAGACAGCCACAAATGGGCCAAATGAACCTTGAAGTTGTTTTGGTCAAAATCTCTAAGAAACTGCAACAAACTGCCTAAAATAAAAATATCAGTTTGTGAAAGACTTTTACAGCAGGAAGAGTTTGAAAGTAATGTTAAACAATTATTTAATAATTTGGGGTTCTTGGCTTTTCGTCTGCCACTTTAACCTCCGAGGGAAACGTTTGACGTCTTTTGGCCTCTCGTTACTTTACAGATTCAGATTATTAAAACGAGATATAAGACCATAATTGTTGATGCATTATTAAAGGTTTAACTATTCAGCAGTA
Organism: Semicossyphus pulcher; assembly: GCF_022749685.1. NCBI lineage: Eukaryota > Metazoa > Chordata > Actinopteri > Labriformes > Labridae > Semicossyphus > Semicossyphus pulcher. The sequence goes on from NW_027211759.1 coordinate 776,507, forward strand.
TACACTCACCGGCCACTTTATTGGGTACACCTTGCTAGTACTGGGTTGGACCCCCCTTTGCCGTCAGAACTGCCTAATTCTTGACACTCCAGAGGTGTTGGTCCATATTGACGTGATGACATCACGCAGTTGCTGCAGATTTGTCGACTGCACATCCATGATATAAATCTCCCATTCCATCACCTCCTAAAGGTGCTTTATTGGATTGAGACCTGCTGACTGTGGAGGCCGTTTGAGTTCAATGAACTCATTGTCACGTTCAAAAACAGAGTGCCAGTGAAGAGATGGGACTTATCTATGAAGCCAGACGAAACCAATCAGCTATCTAAACAGAAGCATGCCTTAAGCACATAAAGATCTGGATGACTAGAAACTTTCTGCTACTTAATTCAGACAAACTGAAGTTATTGTGCTCGGCCCAAAACACCTCAGAGATTCTTTCTCTAATGATATAGCTGCCCTAGATGGCATCAGCCTGGCATCCAGCACTACTGTTAGGAATCTGGGAGTTCTGTTTGATCAGGATATGTCCTTCATCTCCCACATAAAACGAATATCAAGGACAGCCTTCTTTCATCTTCGCAACAAACATCAGACACATCCTGTCTCAACACGATGCAGAAAAACTCGTCCATGCATTCGTTACTTCCAGGTTGGATTATTGTAACTCGTTACTATCAGGCTGCTCTAATAAGTCACTAAAAACTCTGCAGCTGGTACAAAATGCTGCAGCACGTGTGCTGACAAGAACTAGGAAGAGAGAGCACATCTCTCCTGTATTAGCCTCTCTGCACTGGCTTCCTGTAAAATCTAGAATAGAATTTAAAATCCTTCTTCTTACTTACAAAGCTCTTAATGGTCCGGCACCATCATATCTTAAAGAGCTCATAGTGCCATATTACCCCTCTAGAACATTGCGCTCCCAGGATGCAGGCCTGCTTGTGGTACCTAAAGTCTCTAAGAGTAGTGTTGGAGGTAGAGCCTTCAATTACCAGGCCCCCCTCCTCTGGAACAATCTACCAGTCAAGGTCCGGGAGGCAGACACCCTCTCTTCTTTTAAGAGTTCAAACTTTCCTCTTTGACAAAGCTTATAGTTAGGGCTGGCTCAGGCCTGGACTAGCCCATAGTTATGCTGCTATAGGTTTAGACTGCTGGGGGGATCTGACACACCAAGCTTCTCTCTCTCTCTGACTCTCTCTCCCTGTCTCTCTCTCTATCTCTCTCTATCTCTCTCTCCCTGTCTCTCTCTCTCTCTCTCTCTCTCTCTCCCTCTCTCTCTCTCTCTCTCTCTCTCTCTCTCTCTCTCTCTCATATTAATGCAGCTCATTAACTCTGTATTTTCTGGTCCCATTAACATTACTAACCACATATCTTCCCGGGAGTTCTCGTGCTCCCTTGTCTTGAAGGTTCCTGAGGATCGTTGCTGCAGACCAGCTGCTGCTGTGGACCTGCTCGACTGCAACAACTACTAACATCAGCCTTCCCCATAGTATCATTATTGTTGCTGCTAATGCTAATAGTAGACCTGTTGACTTCAACTGTTACAATTACGATTACCTCAGCCTTTATCATTACTCTGCTTCTCTCGCTAATTTATTTATTTATTTATTTATTTAGCCAATCTTCACCCTAGTCTACCACTATTATTGGCATTGTAACCATAAGTATGTGTCTGTTGTTGTTCATGTAACAAGGACATATGTTGTTGTTGCTCTCTTTGCCTGTCTCTATCCTGCATCTCCTTCTATCCCATGTTCGGCCCATCCAGTCTCTTCAGATGGCTGTTCAACATGAGTCTGGTTCTGCTCGAGGTTTCTGCCTGTTAAAGGAAGTTTTTCTGCCAATGTGCCGAATTGCTAAGTGCTACTCATGGTGGATTCATGTTGGGCCTCTCTTTAAATAACTTAACAAAGAGTCGGTCTAGACCTGCTCTTTCTGTAAAGTGTCTCGAGATAACCCTGGTTATGATTTGGAGCTATACAAATAAATTTGAATTTGAATTTGATGGGACACTCGAGCACCTATCAAACAAAGTATCAGGAAACTGTCGTCGCTCTCTCTCTCACACACACCACTGTGGCACTGTAAAACGCAGTACAGATTTACCGTTACAGAAGGCAACACGAAATACAGCTGATACAAGCTATCACTCGCCCATTAGAAACTGTAATAGGTAAGTATTAATGCTCCCACTTGCTACTAATGATTTATTATAGCCTTTGGTCTGTGATAAACTTTACAATGTTGTGATGTGAGCACAGCGACGATCATCGCTCGCTACCACCCTCGCTACCACCGGTCACTCAACACTACACCTGCCCCATTATCCACTGGTTCATATCCCTCCGCTGCTCGTATCCCTCCGCTGCTCGTATCCCTCCGCTGTTCGTATCCCTCCGCTGTTCGTATCCCTCCGCTGCTCGTATCCCTCCGCTGTTCGTATCCCTCCGCTGCTCATATCCCTCCACTGGCTCCCAGTCGCTGCTCACATCAAATTCAAACCCTGTCACTCGCTTACAAAACAGCAACAGAAACGTCTCCTGCCTACCTGAACGCCCTCATCCAGGTCTACACTCCGTCCCACCCACTACGCTCTGCCACTGAAAGGCACCTGGTGCTCCCATCACAACATGGCCCTAAGTCTCTTAGACTCTTCTCCTCTGTCGCCCCCCGGTGGTGCAACGTGCTACCAAACTCCATTCGGTCCGCAGAGTCCCTTTGACCTTTAAGAATAAGCTAAAGACCCAGCTCTTTATGAACACCTCTGACCTTCATGATATTGATGATGTTGACCTTGTTAATGATTAAATAAAAAAATAAAATATTGATGATTCTTCTTCACACCCTGTGCGTTGCCTCTGTGCACTTCCTGTCAGCACCAGTGTCCGGTCGCACCTGAAGCTGTGTGTTGGCTCTTACTGACTTCGTTGCCTCTCTTGATCGTTGCTTGTGTTGTATTAACTCTCAGATGTACGTCGGATGGAATTGTAGCGCAACATTGTAGAAATCACTTTGAAGGATCAGAAAACCATCTCATGCGTTTGATTTTTAATATCACTGCTTTTCTATGATTGGTTACCACATTTCTGGAGGCGTGGCCTACTTACCAAATAAGGAGTGTTATCAAGAGATAACCTGTGTTAAGAGGTTATAAACTTTCTCTGTTAACGCAGGCTTTCTGCTTCAGGCTCTGAGCGTGCTCACAGAAAAAACAAAAGAAGTGATCATCGGCTGACTGCTTAAGTGATTAGTGATGATGAATATATAAAAAATTATTACAGTAAAAACCAACACTGCTGCTACAGTAAGACAGAGAGGAATGCTACAGAAATTATTATTATGTAAATTAATGTTTCACTTTAGCAAACAAATGCTCTCAGTTTATTTCTGATGTAACAACTACACACAGAACAACGCTAACACTTGAACTATGATACACGTGATTTCAGGACTACAGCCTTTCACTTCATGAAAAATGGAAATAACTTCAGTATTTTTAGTCTGTGATAAAAACCTACAGACTAATGAGTTTTATAATCTGTGTTTTAAACCAGCCATGTAAAAGGGACTTGGCAGAAATAGGACGAAACATTAAAATGTGATCCAGTGTCCTTAGCTGCTGTGACCTGTTTAACCCATTTGTTAGCTGTTTTACCTGTTTGTTAGCCGTTTTTAACCCGTTTGTAACCTGTTTGTTAGCTGTATCTTATCTGTTTGTAACCTGTTTGTTAGCTGTTTCTTACGTGTTTGTAACCCGTTTGTAAGCGTTTCTTACCTGTTTGTAACCCGTTTGTTAGCTGTTTCTTACCTGTTTGTAACCTGTTTGTTAGCTGTTTCTTACGTGTTTGTAACCCGTTTGCAAGCGTTTCTTACCTGTTTTTCACCCGTCTGTTAGCCGTTTGTAACCCGTTTGTTAGCATTTCCTACCTGTTTTTAACCCGTTTGTTAGCTGTTTCTTACCTGTTTACGTAACGTTTCTTACGTGTTTGTAACCCGTTTGTTAGTGTTTGTTAGCCGTTTTTAACCCGTTTGTAACCCGTTTGTTAGCTGTATCTTACCTGTTTAACCCGTTTGTTAGCCGTTTCTTACCTGTTTAACCCGTTTGTTAGTGTTTGTTAGCCGTTTTTAACCCGTTTGTTAGCTGTTTCTTACCTGTTTGTAACCCGTTTGTTAGCTGTTTCTTACCTGTTTGTAACCCGTTTGTAAGCATTTCTTACCTGTTTGTAACCCGTTTGTTAGCTGTTTTTAACCCATTTTTAACCCGTTTGTTAGCTGTTTCTTACCTGTTTAACCCGTTTGTTAGCTGTTTTTAACCGTTTGCAAGCGTTTCTTACCTGTTTTTCACCCGTCTGTTAGCCGTTTGTAACCCGTTTGTTAGCATTTCCTACCTGTTTTTAACCCGTTTGTAAGCGTTTCTTACCCGTTTTTAACCGTTTGTTAGCTGTTTCTTACCCGTTTTTAACCGTTTGTTAGCTGTTTCTTACCCGTTTTTAAACGTTTGTTAGCTGTTTCTTACCCGTTTGTTAGCTGTTTTTAACCGTTTGTAAGCTGTTTTTAACCTGTTTGTAAGCTGTTTCTTACCCGTTTTTAACCGTTTGTTAGCTGCTGTTAGAAACAGCATCCTCTTGTGTGTGTTTGTGTGTCCTCTGACCTGCCAACTAAAGTTAGAAGCGTAGCGCGTAGAGCAAAACTACAACTACCACAAACACGATGTGTTCTATGAATGAGTGAAGAAGCAGCTGCTTCCTGTCACCACCATCACATTAATTATTCAATTTGATGAAGAGAAACTTTAAAGTTACTTTTAAAGACTTTTATCAGATTATTTGTTCATTTATTTGATTTAAAATCACACAAAATTTTGTTAATTCTTCGACCTTCTGTCAGGAAGTTGCTGTATTTTGGTACATGTGCAGAACAAATCGTGTTCCTGGAACTGATCAGGCTGTGACTCCTCCCACAGTGATGTCATCATCAGCTCATCATGAAAGAGGCAGACAGGAAGCATATGTCCACAGAGTAGAAATAAAAACAGAGAGACTTTTATTGTGGCGATCTACTGTACATACAGAGCATGCTCCGTAGCAGCAGCAGGAAGTGAACATAGAAAAGGCTAAATGGAATGCTTTGTTCAGTAATACTGATCTGTACCATATAAGGAAGAGGAAGTCTGTGACATCATCACCGCTGTGACATCACCAGCGTCCAATAATCTGCTATAAGTACCGTGTCCGTCTGCGAGTGTACCTGCACAGGTGCGCTCACAGGAAGTCTTTATATAAACACGCCCGTCAGGTGACTTCCAGGAGTAAACAGGAAGTGACGGGGGGGGGGGGGGGGGTCACACAGTGCTTTTGGTGGGAAGCTCCGTGCTGTTGTGTCGCGTTTTGCGTGACGTACCGTCGTCCCTCGGCCGCGCCCGCTGCAGGTTGGACATGGCGGCGGTGCGTTCGATGTCGATGAGGGCATACAGCTCGGTGCGGCGGGTGGGCGTGGTCGGGGGCAGCGGGGAGGTGGGGGTGCGGGGCGTGTGGGGGTTGCTGCCGTCGGAGGCGCCCTTGTTCCCGCCCCCCTGCTCCATCTCCACCTCGATGTAGTTGAGGGTCTTCTGCGGTTCCGGGTGTCCGGGTAGCGGTGGCCGGCGGAAGTCGAAGTTAAAGATGGTGGGGCCGTCTGCGCGGCGACGGGCAGTGTCAGGGCGGTGGGCGCTGAGCGGTGCCGTCACGTTCTCTGTGTTGACGTAGTTGTGCGAGGGCTCCAGCGCGGCAGACAGTGGATGGGAGTAGGAGTGGTGCAGCGTGCCGTGGTGGTTGTAGCCATTGAGTGACGGTGTCCTCAGACCGCTACACACAGGCTCCTCCTCCTCGCCACTCGGCTTCCTTGCCTCCCACACGGGCGGCAGTGCCGGCAGGTTCTCGTAGTCCAACAGGGCGGTGCGGCGCTGCGCCGAGTTGTTGACATTCTGCAGGTCGGGGGTGAGGGGGGGCGGGCGGTGGCGGCGAGGAGCTGTGGAGGGATTGGAGGATGAGCCGTTGGAGAGTGGAGGGGCAGGATCTGGCTCAGCGGGAGTCATGGGGGGGGCGTTAGTCTCTTGGGGCTCCTCCCCCTGCGCCTCCTGCTGCCTCTTCTCCTTCTCCATCAGCTGCCTCTGAACAGGGGTGGGGCCTAGCACGAAGCGCACGCCCTGCAGCTCCAGCAGCACCTGCGGTTCCAGCTGAGGGGGCAGGGCCTCAGAGCGGACCCTTGGGGGAGGAGGGGGGGTGGGGGGACACTGAGACTGGGGGGAGGTGGGGCTCTCCAGGGGGGTGGTAACAGTCAAGGGGCTGGGCTGCTCCTCCAGGAGCCCCGTAGTGTTCACGTAAGTGTGCACCTGCAGGGGGAGATAGAGTCACCATTAGAAAATTGTTACATCATTATGACATCATCACGTCACCTGATGTGTCTGACATGTTTTTAACATGAACAGGAAGTATTGCTCAGTATAAATTAAAGAAAGAGGAAGTGTGTGTCTCACCGCCTCATCGGCCACCAGCAGGGGATGAGTTGACTCCTCCCCCACAGAGGGGAGGCGTGTGCTGGCCACAGATGGGTGACGGGTGGAAGGGTGAGACGGCGCCTCCCCCACAGACGGGATCCTGGTGACACCGTTAGGAACCGAGGGCACCGAGTAACCCAGAGCTACACACACCAACACACACAGGAAGTGACACAGTTTAGTGATGTCATACACAGGTGAGTCGTGTAAATAAAGTTTCAGGTGTAATGATACAGGTGTTGATCATCAGGTTCTGATCCTTTATTGGTTTCAAATTAAACTGTTCTGATCTCTACGCTGCCATCTAGCTGTGACCTGTGTGGTTGCCTGCAGCCTGTGTGTGTATATGTGTGTATATTACCTTCAGGTGTGTGTATGTATGTGTGTTTATTACCTTCAGGGGGGTACACTACGAAGCAGGATCAGGTGTTATCGAGGTAACTTCAGGGTTTTCAGGACTACGAAGGTGTTTCACTTCCTACCAGGGTAGATCACCATGGTAACTTATGCTGAACACCTGACCTGCTCCGGAGCAGGTTATGTCCGATATAGGAGATTAATCTGAACCAGACACCACCTACTGACCAATCAGATCTCTTGACCTGTGGATGGCTGTGCCTCTGAGGTGGTGACAAGCAACACGGGCGTACCTCAAGGAACTCTTCTGGCACCATTCCTCTTCACTCTCTACACCTCAGACTTCCGGTTCTACTCTGGTTCCTGCCACCTCCAAAAGTTTTTCATTGTTGGATGCATCACCGATGATGAGGAGGAGGAGAAGTACAGAGGACTGATAGAGAGCTTCATCGCATGGTGCAACAGGAACCACCTGAAACTCTACATCAGCAAGACCAAGGAGCTGGTGGTGGACTACCCGAGGAACAGGAGGTCCCCTGCCCCATCATCATCCAGGGAGAGAGTGGAGAGGGTGGACTCATACAAGCAGCTTGGGGTCCAAATCAACACCAGACTGTTCTGGTCTCACAACACTGACGCCCTCTTCAGGAGGGGACAGAGCAGGCTGCTCTTCCTGAGGAGACTCAGGTCCTTCAGTGTTTGCAGCAGGCTCCTGAAGGCCTTCCACCAGTCTGTCGTGGCCAGCGCACTGTTCTTTGCTGTGGTGTGCTGGTGGGGTGGTGAGACTAACAGACTCAACTATTCAAAATACCCAACCCCCTGTTTCAAGCACACCTGGTGCAACTAATCAAGGGCTTCATTAGTTCAGGTGTGCTTGAGATAGAACTCAAATACCTGGACTGGCTAGGGCTTTGTTGAGAGTGACGTTTGATGGCATGTTAGAAATATGGAAGTCAAAAGAATTGTCCAAAAAGCTCAGATAAGCGATCATTGCCTTGCACAAACAAGGGAAAGGATACAAAAAGATAGCAAAAGCCCTGAATGTTCCTAGAGACACAGTCGGAAGCATAGTTCACAAGTTCAAAGTTCAAGGAACAGTGGCTACACTACCTGAACGTGGCAGAAGAGGAAGCTATCAGCGGCTGCCACCAGATTCCTGAGAAGGCAAGGGGTCAGACACCCTTGAGTGACTGCAAAACACCTGCAGCAAGACTTGGTGGCAGCAGTCACTGGGGTTTCAGTTGGCACAGTAAGGTGCATACTAAACACTGAAGGTCTCCATGCCCGGACTCCAAGACGTACACCCCCACTGACCCAAAAGCACAAGAAAAGTCGGCTCCAATATCCTCAAAACCATATAAATAAGCCACAGAAGTTTTGGAATTCTGTTCTGTGGAGCGATGAAACAAAACTGGAACTTCTCGGGCCTATGGAACAGCGGTATGTCTGGAGGAAGAAGAATGAAGCATATGCTGAAAAGAACACCCTGCCTACAGTAAAGCATGGCGGTGGCTCAGTGATGCTCTGGGGCTGCTACACTGCCTCTGGCACTGGAAACCTGCAGCGTGTGGAGGGCACGATGTATTCAGCCAAGTATCAGGAAATCTTGCCATCTGTGAGGAAGCTGAAGCTTGGGTGTCATTGGACCTTCCAACAGGACAATGATCCCAAGCATACCTCAAAGTCCACCAAGGCTTGGTTTCAGAAGAAGAAATGGAAGATTCTAGAGTGGCCGTCACAGTCGCCGGATTTGAACCCCATGGAAATTCTCTGGAGGGATTTAAAGAAGGTGGTTGCAAAACGCACACCCAAGAATATTACTGAACTGGAGGCCATTGCCTATGATTCCTCAGGAACGCTGTCAGAAGCTGGTGTCTGGCTATGCATCACGTTTGCAGCAGGTCATAACAGCAAATGGGTGCTCTACTAAGTACTGAAGATGCTTGTCATGAAGGGATTGAATCATTTTGAGACTGCAGTAGTCATTAAAAGTAGCATTTTGTGTTGAATTTGGATCAAAACCCTTGTAATATTAGTTTCATTGAACTACTTAAACAGTTCTTGTGTAATTTGCTTAATTCAAACAGCTGAGGAATTGTATATTTTGTCAATAAACCTAATGTGCAATGGGGGTTGAATAATTTTGCTTGCATCTGTACAGCTACAACAGAGACTGATAAAAACAATGAAGCCTTAAGATCTTTTGTTCTTTAGTTCATTTGCTCCATAGTTTGATACGGCTGAGAGAATAAGTCTAAATCTGTCATCAACAAAATACATCTGTGCAGCGTTAATCTGATGTAACACACGAGTGTTATAATACATATATGGTGCTCTGATGATGGAGCAGTGATGTTTTTATATCTGCACATTCACACAGTCTGTGTTTTAGCTGTTTGTCCGTCCTGCATCCAGCAGCTGCAGCTGAGTGATGTCAGTCTGCATCATGTGTCTCTTCTGCATCTCGTTCTGAAATCACAGTTTGCTCTGAGTTTGTAAAACATGCCGATCAGCTGACGGCAGACCCGCCCGTGTTTAGATCGGTCGTTTGCTCCAAACCACGCCCCTTTAATGTGAGCGCGCTCAGAGGAACGCTGGGTCGACTTACCGAGTATCGATTACCAGCGACATGTGACCGCTCAGCGTGATCTCCTGTGTCAGGTTAGTGAAGCAGAGCAGGAGAAGAGAGCCTGGGTCTGCTGAACTCGCTTCGTAGAGTAGGCCCCAGGTGTGTATGTATATGTGTGTATATTACCTTCAGGTGTGTGTATCTTACCTGCAGGTGTGTGTTGGTGCTGGCTGGGCTCCATCACCGCCTCCTCCACCACACTGATGCTGTGACTGTGCATCACCTCCTGCAGCATGTTGAAGATCTCCTCTGCACGGGGACACTTGAAGGCAAAGATACCTGCGCACACACACACACGCACACCTGTAATACCACCTCTCATCAAATGTAGGAGAATGTAAATATTGTGTCCAGCAGGGGGCGCTCATCAGCTGATTGAATGTTTATGTCTGAATTGTGTGTGTGTGCGTGTGTGTGTACCTTGTCCCGTCTGGCAGCGCCGCCCGCTCTCGAACGAGAAAAGGTTGGAGTCATAACCATAGCGACGCAGGCACAGGTAAGGCCACCTTACATCGTCACGGCGATGTGTGTGGAGGACAAGCTCAGCGTCGGTCAGCTCCATCACACCTGAACCCAACTCGTTCCCATCGTCGTCCACGTTGATCACCTGCATAGGTAACACACACACACACACACACACACAGTCAGAGGCAGGTAACAAACAGACAGACACAGACAGACTCAGGCAGACAGACAGGCAGACGGACACAGACACGCAGACAGAGACACGCATACAGACAGGCAGACAGACAGAGACAGGCAGACAGAGACAGGCAGACAGACAAGGCAGACAGACACGCAGACAGAGACAGGCAGACAGACAGACACAGACACGCAGACAGACAGGCAGACAGACAGAGACAGGCAGACAGACAGGCAGACACAGACACGCATACAGACAGGCAGACAGACAGAGACAGGCAGACAGAGACAGGCAGACAGAGACAGGCAGACTCTTTCACCTTGAATTTGCTCTGATGATTATCTGGGATTGACTCTTTCTCTGGACAGCTTAAGCAGCTACCCATGGCTTCTTCACAGCACCATCTGATGTCTGAAACACACACACAGCGCAGGTTACATCTACACACACACACACACACATACACTGTATTACATGTGTGTAAATAAATATATGTGTGTGTGTGTGTGTGTGTGTGTGTGTGTGTGTGAGTGTGCGCGCTCACCTAGATCCTGCCTCCAGTAGCCCTGCTCCCATCCTCAGAGCCTGACGGACTCTCATGCTTCTTTACAGCCTCTGTGAACATGCACAGCAGCTCTGCAGACAGGTCAGAGGTCAAAGGTCAGAGATCACTTTATATTCCAGGACACAAACAGAACACACATTTTTCAGTTATTGTGGTGATTAATAAAAACAGACCAGCTGAAACCGCAGCCGACACGCAGCCTGTGTGAAAACCTTGACAGAGCAGCCACGCCACGCAGTCGCCACGGTCTGCTCACGGTCTGCTCACGGTCTGCTCACGGTCTGCTCACGGTCTGCTCACGCTTCCAGTCTGAATGAGCCCTTAGCATTTTACTGCACAGAGAGCAGACATGGTCATTACGTGCTGCTTCAGAAAACACCGGAAATCATCGGTGGCAGCAACGTGACGCCTGTATTCAACTATTCAATCCACACTGGATCATCCAGAAATTGGTTTTATCATGTGGTTATTTCATACAGACTAAAATGACCGGAAAAAAAGCTACATCGTGACATCGGGGCGGCTGTGGCTCAGTGGTAGAGTCGGTCGTCTTTCAATCAGAAGGTCTGAGGTTCGATCCCCAGCTCCCTCAGTCTACATGTCGAAGTGTCCTTGGACAAGACACTGAACCCCTAATTGCTCCCGGTGGCCTAGCCAATGTATGAATGTGATGACTGATTGACAGTTGTGCACTTTAAGTAGCAGCCTCTGCCATCAGTGTGTGAATGGGAGTGTGAATACGTGAATGTGACATGTAGTGTAAAAGCAGCTTTGAGTGGCCAAAAAGACTAGAAAAGTACAGTCCATTTACATACATCGTTACATGACAGATCGTGTTACAGGCTTTCGGCCGTATCGCCCAGCCCTACTCCCGTCTATCTCTGAAAAACAGTACATAGAGATCATCACACTTGTATATAAAGAATTCAAGTATAGAGACCTTCTGGACGCCACGATGAGCAGAAATAACCATGTGGACAGTTTAGTTCAGGTGTTTTTGGACTTGAGAAATGTGTTAAACTTAATGTTTAGCTTAGACTTATGTTTTTAGTCTTTTGTTACGCGTTGTATTTCGTGTATTGAAATGCGTGTGTGATGGACGTTTAGTCATTCTAATAATGAATGTTGTCTGTGCTGACACAGTGAACTGAAGCTCTTTAAAGCGGTGTTGTAGCTCAGAGAAGCTTCAGCAGTCTGACTGTAACTATAATATATATTTAATATATAATTAATGCATAATTATGTAATTTAAATATTCAGAAGTTTGATCTTACAAAGTCACATTTAGTGTAAATCTTTGTGTTCCTGTCCTCTGTGTCTTAGCATGGAGCAGAGGGGTGTGTGTGTGTGTGTGTGTGTGTGTGTGTGTGTGTGTGTGTGTGTGTATGTGTGTGTGTAATGTGGATGTAACATCAGAAATAAACTAAACTCCAGAGTAATGTGCTGTTATATACTGAGAGTGTCTACAGGGGGCGCTGTTGTTGTAGATTTATGCTGTGCCCGAAACCACATACTAACGTGCTGCCTACTACAGACTCAAACAGTATGTACTGCATACTGCCTACTAACCTGACTGTCAGGATGCCGGTGGCATCATACTCAGAGCCGTCTTCTCCGTATCACGTGACTTAATTAATCGTTTACGTATGTCCGCTCTGATCTCCGGTCCATCTCCGCCAGAGTAGAAGCTGAAAATCTGCAATGCATTTTGGGGCGGTTCAGTACAACCAGTGAGCTCCCGTCTCACACTCCAACATCCGGGCCGATCTCGCATACATCCGGGCATTTCTCGCATACACAGAACTGCATACTATGAGATGGGAACGCATGACATACTCAACTTTTCGTCACGGTGAGTATGATGGTATGCGGTTTCGGACACACCGTTATACTAAATGTGACCTGGAGACGTATTCATTTAACTGACTGATCACATGACTAATCAGCTGACACTACTGCTGGATTAGAATCACTGCACTAGGGGTCGACCGATTAATCGCCTGACCGATCGGCTGACCAATTAATCGGGGAAGAGATGCCGATTAATGCCATTTTGACTTAATCGGCATTGGCCGATGTCTGCGCTCACAAGGCCAATTAAACAAAATACGTGTGCATACACAGGCAGCCTCGTCAGGGTGGCTGCTGTGGAACGAGGTTAGTGCGCCCCCTTGTGTCCATTTCGCCGTTCTACAGGCAGTCGTCAGCAGCTGTGACACAGTGCTGCATCTAACAACGTTACCTGAGAGAAAACAGAAAGACCTCAATTCTGAACTTTCAAATACATTTAATTGGCCACTCTTAATAACATAATGTTAATGTTTACTGTGTGTATAATTACATTGGTGTTTTATACAAAATGCATATAACGTTAGTTGTACTAACGGGGAGGAGACATGAGGAGGAGACGCGAGGAGGAGACATGAGGAAATGACACGAGGAGGAGACCAGAGGAAGAGACACGAGGAGGAGACACGAGGAGGAGACATGAGGAGGAGACGCGAGGAGGAGACCAGAGGAAATGACACAAGGAGAAGACATGAGGAGGAGATGTGAGGAGGAGACCAGGGGAAGAGACATGAGGAGGAGACATGAGGAGGAGATGTGAGGAGGAGACCAGGGGAAGAGACACGAGGGGGAGACGCGAGGAGGAGACTAGAGGAAGACACACGAGGAGGAGACCAGAGGAAGAGACACGAGGAGGAGACACGAGGAAGAGACATGAGGAGGAGACACGAGGAGGAGACATGAGGAAATGACACGAGGAGGAGACCAGAGGAAGAGACACGAGGAGGAGACACGAGGAGGAGACGCGAGGAAGAGACATGAGGAGGAGACACAAGGAGGAGACCAGAGGAAGAGACACGAGGAGGAGACACAAGGAGGAGACACGAGGAAGAGACATGAGGAGGAGACACAAGGAGGAGACACGAGGAAGAGACACAAGGAAGAAAATAATAATAATACTACTGCTCTGTTTGATGACACAACACTGTGTGACCACCTCCTGAAGCCTCCTCTGTCCTCGTCTCCTCCTGAAACCTCCTCTGTCCTCGTCTCCTCCAGGTGCATTTAACAAATTGGAAGATCCACCATCACGGCGGACGGGGAGGATTTTAGGGTCAGCCGAGGAGAGAGGACGTGAGGATGCTTAAATTAACGTAATGAGAAGCACCCACAGACACAAATAGAAACAAACCTGCTCTCCATATCGCTCCTGTTTCACCTCCTCCTCTTCTTCTCTGACTACTGGATGAGTGAAGACTACAGCGCCCCCTTCTGATCAAACTACACTTTACCTTAAACTCACTGTTCAGTTGTGTAGAAACATGACCTGTGTGCCTGAGTCTTTCATCAGTCATAAGCGGTGAAAGTAAACTTACTTACATCATGTATGAGTGATGGATGAATGCTGGCAGCTCTGCTTTGTGTTTGTTGTATGACAGCACATAATTTAAAATAAAAAAACTGTGATTTAGACGCCTGCTCAGGTAGTTTAATGGATATGTAATCTGTTAGCAAACAAATACTTAAATAATGACTTAATCAGCAGATTTATTTTTATTCTTTTGATAAGAATATAAAACAGCAGAGACGTTTCGTAAAAACGTCCTCTTCTTTAATGTCTGAATTCACTGTGTCAGACAGACTTCTGTGTCCAGCTTCTCAGATGAGTTTATATTTTTATCAGATTTACTTCACAGGAAACTTCTCTCGTTTTAGGACTGCAAAAACAAAGAAAAATCTAACTGTAGCCAATTTAGACTTTCACTTTCAATAATCATTATAACAGACAATTGATTCATGCTTGTGTATCAGACAACAGAGAACTGAGAAGAGTCTCTCTGCGTCACTTTTCTGCTCCTTCATGTTTTAAATGACATTTAATTTCTTTAAGGAAAAACATTAGTCAGTTAAAGACTCTAAAATATAACTCTTTACCCTGACTCTGTCCTTCATCTCATGTTTGTAACTTTTTCCTCTGATGACTTTGGGACGGAGAACACTGGCTCTTTTTAACTGGTCAGTATGTTTGAAACTTAACATGAAAATTAGCACATAAATGTAAACAATGCTTTAGACGGTCATGAGTTACAGGTCGGCTGTAACAATCTTTAACATGAATAAACTCATTTCTGGATTAAAGCTCAAGTCAGTCTGTGCAGAGGTAACATGTTTACTAGCACAAACAAACATCAACTAACCCATCAGACCTTCGAGCAGCTGCTGGTTAACTACAACTAACCCATCAGACTGATAACTTATAAAGTTTGTTCAAACTTCACTTCAGTAACAGCAGAGTTTACAGTAAGTTAGAGCTTGGCCACACTCTGTGGTATGTGTTAATGTAATGGCAGCTAGTTAGCTCAAAGCTAATCTGACCTGTCTGTGGTTGAATAAGCTAACACTGATTTCAGCTACCTAATTAGCTCCGAGGCTAACTCACAGTTAGCGTTCCGAGAACACACCAGCGCATTCCGCCTGTTAGCTCTCCTGGTACTGTAAATAAAGCAGGTATTACATGGAACCATACTTACTGAACACCGTCACAGTGATGAATTACAGCCAGTAACTGACCGGACATCCACCCCACGGGGAAGCAGCTCCGATGTGTCCGTAAACTGGACAGTAAACTAGCAGCTAGCGTTAGCCCGCTGCTACACCCGCAGAGCCTCCATCTTTCCTCTGCGCTGCCAGAGCGCCAAAAAAACAATCACAACTTCTTTCAAACGTCTTTAACGTTGTTGTTCGCGCGAGTTAAACAAAGAAAAACGGTTTAAATCCATCGGTAGTCCTCCGTGGTTCCCTGTACGACAAGAAGTTCCGTCCAAACGCACTTTTTCTTCCCTAAAAACCAAGTTTGCTGCGATGTGACCGTCTTTTCAGCTGCTAGCCTGTCGGGCTAAATCACGGCAACTTGGCTAAACTTCCGAGAGTTCAGGCTCTGAATGTTCTGAAGCCCCCTTGCACTGCGCATGCGCAGGCCCTGTGGTTTGGGATAGCCGGGGCCTCTCCCAGCGGAGCCATAATGAATGACTAACGGAGAGTCATCTGAAAATACATAATTAGCTGTTTTATTCAAACACCCACAAATCTGCGTCATCATGAGTACAAACAGATAAATTCACATGAAGAAAAAACAGAGACATAAACCTGATTATTGATCATAAAACATTTACATGAACAGATAATTAAACCCGATTATTGATCATAAGACATTTACATGAACAGATAATTAAACCCAATTATTGATCATACAGCATTTACATGAACAGATAATTAAATCTGATTATTGATCATTATAAAGTCAGGACACATTCCTGCACAGTGAGTTTACAGTCATGTTGGAGCAGGTCAGCCTGCACGATGGATGATTAATCAGATACTTCTACATACTGTCTCACCAACTGTTCCCACACACACCATGACAGAGTTCAGGATAGGTTCAGTACAAAATACAATGTGCATATTTAAAATTAATAAAGAAGATTTTATCTGATATTAATCGGCCATATTTGTACAGCAACATTAAATCACTCCGATCTGCATCAAAGGCCCTGCAAACATCTTGTAACACACTCATTGTTATAAATCAGTCTTAGTCAGAGCGCCACCTACTGGTTAACACACTCAGGTCAGAGCGCCACCTACTGGTTAACACACTCAGGTTAGCACACTCAGGTTAACACACTCAGGTTAGCACACTCAGGTTAACACACTCAGGTTAGCACACTCAGGTTAACACACTCAGGTTAGCACACTCAGGTTAACACACTCAGGTTAGCACACTCAGAGGGTCATATCATCGGGCAACTCAAATCAAATCATCAGTAATTTGCAAATATAAAATCTGACAGAGAACATATAATTTAAGATCAGCTGTTATGTGATGTTAAATATCTACAGTGATAATATCTACAGTCTGTAACATGAGTCCAGTTTGACACATAAATAATCATAAAGTGTAGAAATACGTAGAAATATAAACAAACATATAAAAATAAACTCCATGTTTCCTCATCAGAGATCTTTATCGTCTGCTGCTCACCGTCTCTGTGGACAAAGATCAACACGGCCCATTATCACCTGCTTCTTGGCTCTCAGAGCTGCTGCTTGACTGTTATCACTCACCTCTCTGGGAGCTGTAGTTCTGGGAGCTGTAGTTCACATTTTCATAGACGGGACAGAGGAGGAGCTCCTGCTCACTGCGCAGCTTCCTCGCTCTGAGGACGTCACGCACACACTGATGGAGGTACGAATACTGACCCTGAGGAGGAGGAGGTGGAGGAGAAACTACTTCATGACTCTGAGAAGGAGGAGGAGAAACTACATCTACTGACCCTGAGAAGGAGGAGGAGGAGGAGGAGAAACTACATCATGACCCTGAGAAGGAGGAGGAGGAGCAGAAAACTACATCCTCTGTTATGCCTTTTAAATAACACTACAACTCCCATAATCCCCTCTGACAGTCCTACCTCGGTCTGCACCATGTGTGAGCGGTGGAGTCTCAGGTCAAAGACGGAGCCGTAGATGTCCACAGTGTCCTTAGAGTCCAGCTGCTGCAGAACCCGATCCAGAACGATGAAGGTTCCTGTACGACCCACACCAGCACTGAGGAACACACACACCAAACTCCAGTCATAAAACACTCAATTTAACAAGAACTAAGATCCTGTCTCATGAGTCTCATGGGGTGACCTCAGATCACATACTTGGTGGGGTGGATGATGGGAGTTGATTCTGTGAAGTTTTGTAGCAGAGAGTCCATGTGACCATGTGATCCACTGAGTCCTAAAGATGTATTTTCTAACAACAGTGTGTGTGTCCTGCTCACCTGCAGTGGACCACGGTGGGTCCAGATCCAGGACTTCTGTTGACGTAGTCCCGAACCGTCCGGACGAATTGGATGAGCGACTGAGTTGTCTCTGGGACTCCGTGATCCGGCCAGACGGTGTAGTGAAACTGACGGACGAGCCGAGTGAAGCTCAGCTGCTCCTCCTGATTTATAATCATCAGATAATAATATGAAGCCTGAAATACATCAGAGTGTTAATGATCAGTGTAATATGGTTTAATATATCAGGTACTCACGCTGCAGATGTTGAACTCTCGGATCGTCCACTCAGGAAGAACTGACTCCGACATCATCCTGACGATCAGGTCTCCGTAGTACAGAGGGTCCTGATCCAACGGCCAGTAGTGATCACACTTCACCTGGGAACAACAGAAACACACTGTGTTAGATGTGTAGCTTGTGTGTAACATGTTTGTGTCATGTGTGAAGTCTAAGCAAAAACAGCTGAAGAAAACATCATAACAACAGGTAACCCTTTCATTCACCACATTTTCATACCACTGAAGTTGTAGTAGCATGTCCTGCCCACCTGGTGGCAGTGTCTATGATTCTGATTATTTAAATTTAAATTAAACACAAGATACTTGTGCCCTAATGATAAGGATAAGCGTTCAGTAAAGAAATCCCTCCCTTGTTCCCTTATCTTAACACTTAACCTAACCTACCACCGCAACCCAAGCAGCATTGCCAACTTAAACAGACCCAGGCTCCGTTCACGCAAGCTCCAGGTATTGAAAACGCTGATACTACCGACCCTACCACATGGCTTCTACCGGCCCCCACATTTGAATTAAACACACAAGAGAAAAATAGAGATAGAAGGATAGAAGAGTTTGTAGAGAGAGGTGTGTTAGCTAGAAGACGGGGAAGGCAGAGCCAGGGTGAGGTGCCCTGTCTGGTGCTAGCACTCACCCCCGCCGGGTTAGGCTATATGCTCCACCTCCCCCTACTCCCCCACTGTCATGAGGGAAGAGCGGAGAGAAGAGAGAGCAACTCAAACTTGTAGTTAGATGGACAGCGAGAGCCAGCACATCAACAGGGTCATCAAGTGAGCACCTCCCTCCACCAGTGTTTCGTCAAGTTAGGCCCATGAAACCTTGGGGAGGCTCAACAGTTAACTTTGACGTCCCAGAACCAATCCCCCCCATTCTAGCTTTTTGCTTTCATGCGCTTCGTCCACTGACTCTACCACTGAGTCAGGCCTCAAGTTAGAGCATCTCCTTTGGAATCCCAAGTTTTCCTCCCAAGTCGACCTGCATGTCCCAATCATTAGCACCCTTTAGCTGACCTGACTCCTGCCTGTTTAAGCCCCTACCTCCTTTACATTTCTCCCCCTCACGGACAAATTTTACGGCTGCACTTTTTCCCTGATTGCATCCTGAATTCACCTGTCATCTTCTACTTTCAATCCCTCCCTCTAAACTTTTCAAAACCTGGTTATGACGCCATGTATACTGACCTTGCGACAGACTTATCTTCTTCCTCTTCTCTACGCTCTCTCAGTTCATCTACTGTCCCTGCTTAGTCTGAGCCACAGCCTTTGTACACCTCATGACTTCCTCTTGTCAACGTACCTGCTCCACTACCAGCTTCCTTCTTTCTCTGAGACTTGCTTTGTTCCACATTGGTTTACTCAAGTCAAGCCCCAAGTCTCCCTGGCCTTGCCACACGTTGCCTACAGTCTCTGTGTGCCTCAGAGCTGCCTGCTTCCTGTACTGCTTGTCTTGGGTTCCACTTCCTCCCTCTGGATGGATTTGGGACCAAATTACTGACTACCTTGTCTTTGCTCCCTGATAGCAACAACTCTGTCCTGACCTTTGCACACTTGAACTCCTCTGTAGCTGGAGTATACCTTTCCCATACAACCCCACACTACTAAGACAACAAGGAACTCCAAGCCACTTCCTAATACACAAATAAACCAACCTCTCTAACCTTTCCACCTTTGATATCAGTATTTCATAAACTGACAGTGGCCACATCAGCCTAGGGAATAGTCCAAACTGCGAACTCCATAACTTTAGCTTGCCTGGTAACCCTCACTTCTCTATCCTTCATATACCCTCTGCAACATCTTTCCTATAAATTGCTCTGATCTGTTCACTGTCATTCAGGTCCCCATTATACCATCTATGTAGGCCCTAACTGGGGGAGGTGTAGCCTGTCTCCAGTCTCTCCCCATTGACCACCCATTTGGAAGCTCTAATAATTACTTCCATCGCCATTGTGAATGCTAGTGGGGAAATCGTACACCCTGCCATAATTCCTATTTCTAATCTCTGCCAATCTGTTGTGAAACCTCTCATACTTATGTACATTCTGATATCTTGGAAGTATGCTTTCACCAAAAAAAAAAAAACCATATGTAAATCTCTTTTCTCTCTCTTAGCTGCCTGAATCTGGTGCCATATAATGCTACTGTGTTCTATACACCCCACAAAGCCTTGGATTCCTACCTTCTGCATTGTGGTATCTATTAAACTATTCCTTTCTAAATAGTTTGCTAGCCTCTGCGCCACTATACTGAAGAAGATCTTACCTTCTACGTTCAGGAGGGATATCGTCCGAAACTGGCATTAACTTGAGGACTTTTTCTCTTTGGGAATTAGGATCCCCCCCTCTGCACCAAGCTCTTGGTGTAACCTGTTTATCCTATCCTAACCTATTCTCTTGGCTGAACATGCCTTGAACAAACTTAAATGGATCCCTATAATATGCTGTCCTGGCTTGTTCCTTCCTAAGATGTTGTGCCCTTAGTACTGCTAGCCGATGTCTTAGCTCGTCTTGCAAAACGTTAATTCCCTATCTCTCATGTACCGTGGCCTTTCTTCACAGTTTTCTTAAGTGTCTCCTCTCCTTCACTAATTTAATGGCTGCACTCTCTCCACCCTCTTTCTATCTATCATTCTATGAATATTTGTTTGTTCTTCTTTTGAGAAATTACAGTGTTATTAACAAGTCTGTACAGTGTATTTACCCACCCTGCCTTTCTCGACACACTGAGTGACCATCACCACGTTGTGCACGTTCTGCTCCCAAACCATCTTCCAGAAATCATCTTTGGTTCCCGGCAGAGGACCCTGCGTGGCCACGTACTCCCGACGGAAGTGATTCCCCTGAAAACATACATTTACACACTTTAACACACAAACACACACACAAACACACACACACACACACACACCTCCTGCTCTCTGTGATACTGTGTGTTTTGTCAAACAGAAACACATTGAATTACTGAATGATGGTGATGATGGTGATGATGATGATGATGATGATGGTGATGATGATGGTGATGATGATGATGATGATGATGATGGTGATGATGATGGTGATGATGGTGATGATGATGGTGATGATGATGATAATGATGATGATGAAGATGGTGATGTGATGGTGATGATGATGA